>NC_068440.1:27956037-28256037 GCF_023373465.1 Oncorhynchus keta | reverse complement strand
GAGGGTAGCAAGTTTTAAGTTCCTCGGCATACACATCACAGACAATCTGAATTGGTCCACTCACACAGACAGCATCGTGAAGAAGGCGCAGCAGCGCCTCTTCAACCTCAGGAGGCTGAAGAAATTCGGCTTGTCACCAAAAGCACTCACAAACGTCTACAGATGCACAATCGAGAGCATCCTGGCGGGCTGTATCACCGCCTGGTACGGCAACTGCTCCGCCCTCAACCGTAAGGCTCTCCAGAGGGTAGTGAGGTCTGCACAACGCATCACCGGGGGCAAACTACCTGCCCTCCAGGACACCTACACCACCCGATGTTACAGGAAGGCCATAAAGATCATCAAGGACATCAACCACCCGAGCCACTGCCTGTTCACCCCGCTATCATCCAGAAGGCGAGGTCAGTACAGGTGCATCAAAGCTGGGACCGAGAGACTGAAAAAACAGCTTCTATCTCAAGGCCATCAGACTGTTAAACAGCCACCACTAACATTGAGTGGCCGCTGCCAACACACTGACACTGACTCAACTCCAGCCACTTTAATAATGGGAATTGATGGGAATGATGTAAATATATCACTAGCCACTTTAAACAATGCTACCTTATATAATGTTACTTACCCTACATTATTCATCTCATATGCATACGTATATACTGTACGCTATATCATCGACTGCATCCTTATGTAATACATGTATCACTAGCCACTTTAACTATGCCACTTTGTTTACATACTCATCTTATATGTATATACTGTACTCGATACCATCTACTGTATCTTGCCTATGCTGCTCTGTACCATCACTCATTCATATATCCTTATGTACATATTCTTTATCCCTTTACACTGTGTATAAGACAGTAGTTTAGGAATTGTTAGTTAGATTACTTGTTGGTTATTACTGCATTGTCGGAACTAGAAGCACAAGCATTTCGCTACACTCGCATTAACATCTGCTAACCATGTGTATGTGACAAATAAATTTGATTTGATTTGAGAGAGATAGGTTGGAGAAAGCCCATGTAATGCTTTGTAGGTTAGCAGTAAAACCTTGAAATCAGCCCTTGCCTTGACAGGAAGCCAGTGTAGGGAGGCTAGCACTGGAGTAATATGATCCAATTTTTTGGTTCTAGTCAGGATTCTAGCAGCCGTATTTAGCTCTAACTGAAGTTTATTTAGTGCTTTATCCAGGTAGCCGGAAAGTAGAGCATTGCAGTAGTCTAACCTAGAAGAGACAAAAGCATGGATACATTTTTCTGCATCATTTTTGGACAGAAAGTTTCTGATTTTTGCAATGTTACGTATATGGAAAAAAGCTGTCATTGAAACAGTCTTGATATGTTCTTCAAAAGAGAGATCAGGGTCCAGACTAATGCCGAGGTCCTTCACAGTTTTATTTGAGACGACTGTACAGCCATTAAGATTGTCAGATTCAACAGAAGATCTCTTTGTTTCTTGGGACCTAGAACAAGCATCTTTGTTTAGAAAGTTAGAAAGTTTGCAGCCATCCACTTCCTTATGTCTGAAACACATGCATCTAGCGAGGGCAATTTTGGGGCTTCACCATGTTTCATTGAAATGTACAGCTGTGTGTCATCCGCATAGCAGTGAAAGTTAACATTATGTTTTCGAATGACATCCCCAAGAGGTAAAATATATAGTGAAAACAATAGTGGTCCTAAAACGGAACCTTGAGGAACACCGAAATACAGATCTTGTGATTTATTTCTTGCTCACACACTTGTCCTCCCGAAACCATAACCCTCTCTAATCCTAACCCTCTCTAATCCTAACCCTCTCTAACCATAACCCTCTCCCTAACCCTAACCCTAACCCTCTAACCATAACCATCTTTAACCATAACCCTACCCTCTCTAACTGTAACTCTCTCTAACCGTAACCCTCTCTAACCTTAACCCATACACCATCTCTCCCTACACCCTCTTTCCATACACCCTCTCCCCCAACCCCAACCCTCTCTAACCGTAACCATCACTCTCACTCCCCCTAACCCTCTCTCCACCTAACCCTCTCTAACCATAACCATCTCTAACCATAAACTTAACCCTCTCGAACCATAACCCTCTCTAACCATAACCCTCTCTAATCATAACCCTCTCTAACCATAACCCTACACCCTCTCTCCCTATATACTACTTTGCTTTCTCACTCACATTCCCCTTATTTTCTTCCTCTGTCTTTGTGTGTCTCTACCACTCACACCCACCCACCCACACACACACACACACACCCACACACACCCACAACCACACACACACACACACCACACACATCCATACACAACCACACATACTCACCCATACCCACCCACACACACACACACACACACCCCACATCCACCCATACACAACCACACATACCCCCCCACACACACACAACCACACATACACCTCCACACACACACTTACTCACTCTCTCACACACGTTCTCTTTCTCTCTACAGAGGTGTCTGTGTCCTCAGTACTGTGTCTGTCGTCAGTGAGAGAATTACCAGTTCAGGTGAGGGAGCTGTATGGTCAGGGCTTCGTCCTGGTGGCTGTCCATCCCTTTGTCCACCCTTGTGGCCCCAGGCCTGCACGCATCCAACGCCAGCTACACAGAGCTGTCCTCATCAGAGAGACACACAGGTATGGAAACACACACACACACACACACACACACACACACACACACACACACACACACACACACACACACACACACACACACACACACACACACACACACACACACACACACACACACACACACACACACACACACACACACACAGGTACGGAAACATATATACACACACACTCATTTCCTGCAACCAACGCCTGCTACACAGAACACAGAGACACATAGTTAGGGAATGCCTTCAATTCTCACCTGCAGGAGCATCATCTGAGTTCTATTCTCACCTGCAGGAGCCTCATCTGAGTTCTATTCTCACCTGCAGGAGCCTCATCTGAGTTCTATTCTCACCTGCAGGAGCCTCATCTGAGTTCTATTCTCACCTGCAGGAGCCTCATCTGAGTTCTATTCTCACCTGCAGGAGCCTCATCTGAGTTCTATTCTCACCTGCAGGAGCCTCATCTGAGTTCTATTGTCACCTGCAGGAGCCTCATCTGAGTTCTATTGTCACCTGCAGGAGCCTCATCTGAGTTCTATTCTCACCTGCAGGAGCCTCATCTGAGTTCTATTCTCACCTGCAGGAGCCTCATCTGAGTTCTATTCTCACCTGCAGGAGCCTCATCTGAGTTCTATTCTCACCTGCAGGAGCCTCATCTGAGTTCTATTCTCACCTGCAGGAGCCTCATCTGAGTTCTATTCTCACCTGCAGGAGCCTCATCTGAGTTCTATTTACATTTACATTTAAGTCATTTCAGCAGGAGCTCTTATCTGAGTTCTATTTACAAATTGAGCCTCATACACCTTATGACAACCAGTGGAGGAGCCTCATCTGAGTTCTATTCTCACCTGCATCTAAATCTTGTTGGGGAGCCTCATCTGAGTTCTATTCTCACCTGCAGGAGCCTATCTTTATATTGTCACTGCAGGAGCCTCATCTGAGTTCCCACTATCATCTGAGTTCTATTCCTTGAAGCCTCATCTGGGGTTTCAGGTGTCTCCGGAAGGTGGTGATTGCCGCTGTCCTGGTTCGTCACCTGCAGGAGTTTGTTCCATTCCATTGGGGGCCAGAGCAGCGAACCTCAGTTTTGACTGGGCTCATCTGAACTGTATTCTCACTCAGGGTATCTGAGTTCTATTCTCACCTGCAGGAGCCTCATCTGAGGTGGATTCTCACCTGCAGGAGCCCATTGTTCTATTCTCACCTGGGTGCCTCATCTGGCCTGACCTCAGGAGCCTGGAGTTCTATTCTCACCTGCAGGAGCCTCATCTGAGTTCTATTCCCCTCACAGCTCCGTTCTAGGGAGCCCATGGTTCTATTCTCACCTGCAGGAGCCTCATCTGAGTTCTATTCAACTGCAGGAGCCAGTGGAGTTCTATTGTCAAGGAGCAGGAGCCTCATCTGAGTTCTATTGTCAACTGCAGGGAATCTGGTTGAATTGTCACCTGCAGGAGCCTCATCTGAGTTCTGGATGAGTTGCCTCATCTGAGTTTAATGGCACTGGTTCAGGGAGCCTCAGCTGAGTTCTATTCACCTGCAGGAGCCTGCAGTTCTAATCAAGAGGGCCTCAGATGACAAGTGCCTGGATTATTCTCACCTGCAGGAGCCTCATCTGAGTTCTATTCCTGTGTGAGGCTCATCTGGTCTACTCTGCAGGATGTTGTGAGTTCTATTCATGAACCTCATCAGGAACCTGCAGGACAGGACCCGCCTTGATGTTAGTTGACCTGCAGGAGCCTCAGGGTGTTTCTCAGGAGGAGCCTCATCTGAGGTTCTTATTCTCTCTGGGAGGAGCCTCACACAATGGGAGTTGTCATTCTCACCTGATGGCCTCATCGTGGATTCTCACGGGCAGTCCTTCCCCTGGGAGGAAGAGGAGCCTCATCTGTTCTTGCTGAGGTTCAGCTATTCTCACCTGGTGATCATCTGAGTTCTATTGTCACACTGATATGTCTGCCAGACATGCAGAGCCTCATCTGAGTTCTATTCCACCTGGTCATCAGAAGGGGCCTCATCTGGTTCTATTCTCACCTGCAGGAGATTAATTGTGTGTCGTCTGCATAGCAATGATAGGAGGAGACCATCTGAGTTTATGACAGAGCCTCATCTGACTATTGTCACCTGCAGGAGCCTCATCTGAATTGACCTGCAGGAGCCTCATCTGAACATTGCACCTGCAGGAGCACCAGTGGTGAGGAGCGAGTTCTGGTGAGGAGCCTCAGATTCTATTGTCACCTGCAGGACCTGGTTCTATTGTCACCTGCAGGAGCCTCATCTGGTTCTAGGTCACCTGCAGGAATTCATCGTGGGCCGTCACCTGCAGATGCCCATCTGGAGAGGGTCAGAGGAGCCCTCATCTGATTCTTCACCTGCAGGAGCCTCATCTGAGTTCTATTGCAGCCGATAGGTCTAGAAGGATGAGGAGCAGAGTTCTATTGTCACCTGCAGGAGCCTCATCTGAGTTCTAGCAGTGCAGGAGCCTCCTCCGTGATTCTATTCAGAGGAGAGCAGTCTCATTCTCACTTGCAGGAGCCTCATCTGAATTTTATTCTCACCTGCAGGAGCCTCATCTGAATTTTATTCTCACCTGCAGGAGCCTCATCTGAGTTCTATTGTCACCTGCAGGAGCCTCATCTGAGTTCTATTGTCACCTGCAGGAGCCTCATCTGAGTTCTATTGTCACCTGCAGGAGCCTCATCTGAGTTCTATTGTCACCTGCAGGAGCCTCATCTGAGTTCTATTGTCACCTGCAGGAGCCTCATCTGAGTTCTATTGTCACCTGCAGGAGCCTCATCTGAGTTCTATTGTCACCTGCAGGAGCCTCATCTGAGTTCTATTGTCACCTGCAGGAGCCTCATCTGAGTTCTATTGTCACCTGCAGGAGCCTCATCTGAGTTCTATTCTCACCTGCAGGAGCCTCATCTGAGTTCTATTGTCACCTGCAGGAGCCTCATCTGAGTTCTATTCTCACCTGCAGGAGCCTCATCTGAGTTCTATTGTCACCTGCAGGAGCCTCATCTGAGTTCTATTGTCACCTGCAGGAGCCTCATCTGAGTTCTATTCTCACCTGCAGGAGCCTCATCTGAGTTCTATTCTCACCTGCAGGAGCCTCATCTGAGTTCTATTATCACCTGCAGGAGCCTCATCTGAGTTCTATTATCACCTGCAGGAGCCTCATCTGAGTTCTATTATCACCTGCAGGAGCCTCATCTGAGTTCTATTCTCACCTGCAGGAGCCTCATCTGAGTTCTATTCTCACCTGCAGGAGCCTCATCTTTTATTTTAATTTTATTTATTTCACCCTTATTTAACCAGGTAGGCTAGTTGAGAACAAGTTCTCATTTGCAACTGCGACCTGGCCAAGATAAAGCATAGCAGTGTGAACAGACAACACAGAGTTACACATGGAGTAAACAATTAGCAAGTCAATAACACAGTAGAAAAAATGGGCAGTCTATATACAATGTGTGCAAAAGGCATGAGGAGGTAGGCGAATAATACAATTTTGCAGATTAACACTGGAGTGATAAATGATCAGATGGGCATGTACAGGTAGAGATATTGGTGTGCAAAAGAGCAGAAAAGTAAATAAATAAAAACAGTATAAAAACAGTATGGGAATGAGGTAGGTGAAAAAGGGTGAGCTATTTACCTATAGACTATGTAATCTGAGTTCTATTCTCACCTGCAGGAGCCTCATCTGAGTTCTATTCTCCCCCACAGAATGTGTGAAATCTGAGCAGAATCCTATTTTCACACTGAGGATTCTCGGCAGAGATCTATTCTCACCCGTGTAATTCTTGAAGCATACTGTATGTGTAGATCGGGAACTGTATACAGCGTGTGGCAGGCCCATGTGGCAGGCCCATGCTTATAGACATGCTCACACTTAGAAATGTAAACTGTTTTTCTCTCACACTTCCACACATACTGTATATGCTTACACAAATACACACACACACACACACACACACACACAAATCTTTCCCTCATACTCACATGTGTGCGTGTGTACACACACACACACACACAGTTGGGTGATCCTGCCAATTGGCACTTGTCACCGTGGCGACGACTGATTGCATCATCAGCACCCGCCGGAGGGGAATAATGTGCTAGGATAGGGGAACCATGGGGCCTTCTGTTCTCCTTTTATCTCTCCATCACTTCATCTCTCTCCAACCCACTATCCTCCACTCTCTCCTCCTTTTATCTCTCCATCACTTCATCTCTCTCCAACCCTCTATCCTCCACTCTCTCCTCCTTTTCTCTCTCCATCACTTCATCTCTCTCCAACCCTCTATCCTCCACTCTCTCCTCCTTTTCTCTCTCCATCACTTCATCTCTCTCCAACCCTCTATCCTCCTCTCTCTCCACAACTTAATCTCTCTCCAACCCTCTATCCTCCACTCTCTCCTCCTTTTCTCTCTCCATCACTTCATCTCTCTCCAACCCTCTATCCACCACTCTCTCCTCCTTTTCTCTCTCCATCACTTCATCTCTCTCCAACCCTCTATCATCCACTCTCTCCTCCTTTTATCTCTCCATCACTTCCTCTCTCCAACCCTCTATCATCCACTCTCTCCTCCTTTTCTCTCTCCATCACTTCATCTCTCTCCAACCCTCTATCCTCCACTCTCTCCTCCTTTTCTCTCTCCATCACTTCATCTCTCTCCAACCCTCTATCCTCCACTCTCTCCTCCTTTTCTCTCTCCATCACTTCATCTCTCTCCAACCCTCTATCCTCCACTCTCTCCTCCTTTTCTCTCTCCATCACTTCATCTCTCTCCAACCCTCTATCCTCCACTCTCTCCTCCTTTTCTCTCTCCATCACTTCATCTCTCTCCAACACTCTATCCTCCACTCTCTCCTCCTTTTCTCTCTCCATCACTTCATCTCTCTCCAACCCTCTATCCTCCACTCTCTCCATCACTTCATCTCTCTCCAACCCTCTATCCTCCACTCTCTCCTCCTTTTCTCTCTCCATCACTTCATCTCTCTCCAACACTCTCTCCATCACTTCATCTCTCTCCAACCCTCTATCCTCCACTCTCTCCTCCTTTTCTCTCTCCATCACTTCATCTCTCTCCTCCCTCCATTATCACCATTCTCCTTTCTTCCATTCTCTAAAGCGCAATAGATTACTAAGATCCAGAATGCAAGCATGATTATCTATAGTTTTATTCAGGCCTTCATCAGTCCTTTGTACATGTTCATGTCTTTCTCCATGTTCATGTCTTTCTTTGAGAAGAAAGTAAGTCTGTGTCCTAAATGGCTATTCCCTACATAGTGCACTCATTTTGACCATAGCCATATGGGCCCCTATGAGCCCTGCAAAAGTAGTGCACTATATAGGGAATAGGGTACATAAATGTCCGCTGATGTCTTCCTTCAACCCTCTTTCATTTCTCTCTGTCCAGTTCAGAGAACGAGCTGAAGTGGGCGGGGCTTCGCCTGGAGACAGACGTGTGTGTGGCGGGTCAACAGGCCCCTGACCCAGAAGTCATCCAGAACTACGTGAAGAAGGTCAGCCCTGCCCATTAGTCCTAATGCACAGATCTAGGATCAGCTTACTACCTACACTCAGCTCCACTCAGGGAGAAGTTACCCATAGGCACAGATCTAGGAACAGCTTACTATTTACACTCCGCTCCACTCTGGGAGAAGTAAGCCATAGACACAGATCTAGGATCAACAAATTCCCCCTTCATTTTTAATTGTAGCCCTTTACTTTCGGGTTGAAAATGGCAGATTTGGGCACTAATAAGAGTCGGTGTCTGAGTGAGAAATGCTGTAAATTAAGAGGACTCTATGTATTTTGAAATATGATATGTTGATGTCATACAAGCAAGCCAAACACTTGTGAGTCACATCACATCTCCAAATCATAAAACTCATGTCATATGCAGGGTCAAGGTTTCTGATCACTATGTTTGATGTACAGTTACCAGATGACATGTGGTCATACCTTGGGATGTTCTGAACACAATGAGCTTGTGTTTACGATCTGTTTCTCTGAATTGCCTTGTGAAAGCCTAACACTGTAAGGTTGTATTTCATAACTTAGCTAGCAATAGAACACACTTTCTAATCATGCCCACTTGACACAGATTGCGATTTTTAACCAGAGGAGGGTGACGTGTGAGCCCAACAGATCAAACGATTGCAGACATCAAACGGAACATACAGACACCCAGCTGGACACCCAGGGGGAGTGGGCTCTGCACGTGATGCCCGCTTGATGTCCGCATCCACCTCCCATACCACCGGTGCCACCAGGCGAGAAGCTGGAAGTATGGGAGTGGGATTCGTGGACCGCTCCTCTGTATCATACAGCCGGGACAGTGCGTCTGCCTTCACGTTCTGGGAACCTGGTTTGTAGGAAAGGGTGAAAACAAAACGGGTAAAGAACATGGCCCACCTTGCCTGACGAGGATTCAGTCTCCTCGCTGCTCGAATGTACTCCAGATTGCGGTGGTCAGTCCAAATGAGAAAAGGGTGTCTAGCCCCCTCAAACCAATGTCTACATGCTTTCAGAGCCATGACAACAGCTAACAACTCCCGGTCCCCCACATCATAGTTTCGCTCTGTGGGGCTGAGCTTCTTCGAAAATAATGCACAGGGGCGGAGCTTTAGTGCTTTAGTGGGAGCCGAGGTAAACAGAGCCTTCAGGTGACCAAAAGCCCTGTCCGCCCCTGCTGTCCACTGCAGTCACACCGGTCCCCCCTTCAGCAGTGAGGTAATGGGAGCCGCTACCTGACCAAAACCCCGGATAAATCTCAGGTAGTAGTTGGAAAACCCTAAAAACCGCTGCACCTCCCAATTACGCACGGCTGAAATGCGTCATTCTCCATCTCTACCCCTGACGCTGAAAAGCGGTACCCTAGGAAGGAGATGGACTGTTGGAAGAACAGGCATTTCTCAGCCTTGACGTACAGGTCATGTTCCAACAGTCTACCAAGCACCCTACGCACCAGAGACACATGCTCGGCGCGTGTAGTGGAGTATATCAGAATGTCATTGATATACACCACTACACCCTGCCCGTGCAGGTCCCTGAACATCTCATCTACAAAGGATTGGAAGACTGATGGAGCATTCATTAACCCGTACGGCATGACGAGGTACTCATAATGCCCAGAAGTGGTGCTAAATGCTGTCTTCCACTCATCTCCCTCCTGGATACGCACCAGGTTGTAAGCGCTCCCGAGGTCCAATTTTGTGAAGAAGCGCGCCCCGTGTAATGACTCGGTCATACTGGCTATGAGCGGTAGCGGGTAACTGTATTTTACCGTGAACTTATTCAAACCTCCATAATCAATACACGGGCGCAAACCTCCATCCTTTTTCTTCACAAAAAATAAACTCGAGGAGACGGGTGAGATGGAAGGTTGAATGTATCCCTGTCCCAGAGATTCGGTGACATATGTTTCCATAGCCACCGTCTCCTCCTGTGACAGAGGATACAAATGACTCAACGATGGGCCTGGAGAAATTCACATTCATAGACCGAGCTATGGATTCAAGGACTGACCAATCCAAGATATCAAAATTATAGTTTACAGCATGTTTTGAGGCGCTACAGTGTTTATTTACATTTGCATTGTTTACAAACAATGGAGTAAAACAAGCTAACATTATGGATTCTGATGGGGTACGACAGTTGAACTAAAGTCATTAGGCGTTTATAAGTTACATTCTTCAACAATCAATAGGTATATATCTTTAATTTATAAGTAAAACATTTATGTAGCAACTGCAGATTCTCCCTTTAAAGGGACATTACACTCTAAAATTCATCCCTTATTTGAACCTTAATATTTGACTGAAAAATTCTAGTGGCAAGCTCATCCTAATTTCCTTGGATGCCTCCTTACTGGAAGAAGAGGAAGCCAATTTGACTATTGAGATGCCCCCCTAATGTCACTATCAGCTGTGACATCATTTAACAATCACAAACTCCCTCTTAGGCACTTATAGTTGTGAATTCATCCCATTCTACAGCGGCTCATGGTCGCTGTAGAATGGGATGAATTCACTACTATAAGTGAACAGGCCTTATTGAGGAGATTTGCATGTGAACAGGCGGAGTATAAAAGGGAGCGGTGATTGGATTGAAATGCACAGGGCTCAGTATAATGTGATATGGTCAGGCAGCGTGACATGAATAGGCAATCAGATAGCAGCCTGGCTGCTGGGGAATCACTGAAAAGAACCACGGACAGGATGCAATAGAAGAGTAGGGGACATTGATGGGTCTTCTCACACTGCAGGCTTTGGCACTTACTTCCTTCCTTCTTATGACACACACACACACGTGCTATTGCATATATGGACACACTAAACATGAGTAAGTACATGTCAAGGAGGTATAATACGCCTTTGGGTGGGATTGAGTGATAATCCCCACCACCCACATACATGTGACACACACACACATTTTGTATTTCTATTCACATCTTGACACACTCAAGAGTTGGGCAGTGTCTGTTCATTGTCCCTCATCTTCATCCCCCAACAAAAATGTGTGTGTTGATTGTCATTGAAGGAGGGATGGTAATGGGGAAAGATGTCTCGTTATTATTGGTGGTAGTTAGCATTCTGTGTTCTCTCTAACGAGCCCCTCTCAAACTGTCAGCATTAATATCAACTGACAGTTAACCAGAGGAGCTCTGTGGGAGGGAGAGGGAGAATGACACACACACACGGTAATGACAAACGCACATACAGACCGTGGATAATGAGGTTCCTTTGTCATTAGAATACTTGGTCTTTAGGGATGATTAGGCTGTTTGCAGGATGGTTTGCAGAATGTCTGTAGTGTGTAAATGAGGCTGTGGGTGTAACCCCAAGTAAGCCTAATGGCTACTGATTGAATATGATTTGTATCTATATACAGTGCCTTGGGAAAGTATTCGCTCTTCTTGAACTTTGCGACCTTTTGCCACATTTCAGGCTTCAGACATAAAGATATAAAACTGTATTTTTTTTGTGAAGAATCAACAACAAGTGGGACACAATCATGAAGTGGAACGACATTTATTGGATATTTCAAACTTTTTTAACAAATCAAAAACTGAAAAATTGGACGTGCAAAATTATTCAGCCCCTTAAGTTAATACTTTGTAGCGCCACCTTTTGCTGCGATTACAGCTGTAAGTTGCTTGGTATGTCTCTATCAGTTTTGCACATCGAGAGACTGAATTTTTTTCCCATTCCTCTTTGCAAAACAGCTCGAGCTCAGTGAGGTTGGATGGAGAGCATTTGTGAACAGCAGTTTTCAGTTCTTTCCACAGATTCTCGATTGGATTCAGGTCTGGACTTTGACTTGGCCATTCTAACACCTGGATATGTTTATTTTTGAACCATTCCATTGTAGATTTTGCTTTATGTTTTGGATCATTGTCTTGTTGGAAGACAAATCTCCGTCCCAGTCTCAGGTCTTTTGCAGACTCCATCAGGTTTTCTTCCAGAATGGCTCCATCCATCTTCCCATCAATTTTAACCATCTTCCCTGTCCCTGCTGAAGAAAAGCAGGCCCAAACCACGATGCTGCCACCACCATGTTTGACAGTGGGGATGTGTGTTCAGGGTGATGAGCTGTGTTGCTTTTACGCCAAACATAACGTTTTGCATTGTTGCCAAAAAGTTCAATTTTGGTTTAATCTGACCTTAGCACCTTCTTCCACATGTTTGGTGTGTCTCCCAGGTGGCTTGTGGCAAACTTTAAATGACACTTTTTATGGATATCTTTAAGAAATGGCTTTCTTCTTGCGACTCTTCCATAAAGGCCAGATTTGTGCAATATACGACTGATTGTTATCCTATGGATAGAGTCTCCCACCTCAGCTGTAGATCTCTGCAGTTCATCCAGAGTGATCATGGGCCTCTTGGCTGCATCTCTGATCAGTCTTCTCCTTGCATGAGCTGAACGTTTAGAGGGACGGCCAGGTCTTGGTAGATTTGCAGTGGTCTGATACTCCTTCCATTTCAATATTATCGCTTGCACAGTGCTCCTTGGGATGTTTGGATATTTTTGTATCCAAATCCGGCTTTAAACTTCTTCACAACAGTATCTCGGACCTGCCTGGTGTGTTCCTTGTTCTTCATGATGCTCTCTGCGCTTTTAACGGACCTCTGAGACTATCACCGTGCAGGTGCATTTATACGGAGACTTGATTACACACAGGTGGATTGTATTTATCATCATTAGTCATTTAGGTCAACATTGGATAATTCAGAGATCCTCACTGAACTTCTGGAGAGAGTTTGCTGCACTGAAAGTAAAGGGGCTGAATAATTGTGCACGCCCAATTTTTCAGTTTTTGATTTGTTAAAAAAGTTTGAAATATCCAATAAATGTCGTTCCACTTCATGATTGTGTCCCACTTGTTGTTGATTCTTCACAAAAAAATACAATTTTATATCTTTATGTTTGACGCCTGAAATGTGGCAAAAGGTCGCAAAGTTCAAGGGGGCCGAATACTTTCGCAAGGCACTGTATGTATCGGGCATGAGAGAGTGTGTGTGTGTCCGTGTCCGTCCGTGTCTGTGTGCTTGAGTGCACAGTACCAGTACACATATGGAATCATGTAGTAACCAAAAAGGTGTTAAACAAATCAAAATATATTTTAGATTCTTCAAAGTAGCCATCCTTTGCCTTGATGACAGCTTTGCACACTCTTGGCATTCTCTCAAACATCTTCATGAGGAATGCTTTTCCAACAGTCTTGAAGGAGTTCCCACATATGCTGAGCACTTGTTGGCTACTTTTCCTTCACTCTGCAGTCCAACTCATCCCAAACCACCTCAATTGGGTTGAGGTTGGGGGATTGTAGAGGCCAGGTTGTCTGATGCAGCACTCCATTACTCTCCTTCTTGGTCAAATAGCCCTTATACAGCCTGGAGATGTGTTTTGGGTCATTGTCCTGTTGAAAAACAAATTATAGTCCCACTGAGCGCAAACCAGATGGAATGATGTATCGCTGCAGAATGCTGTGGTGACACCAACAGTGTTACCAGCAAGCACCCCCACACCATTACACCTCCTCCATGCTTCACAGTGGGAACCACACATGCGGAGTTCATCCGCTCACCTACTCTGCGTCTCACAAAGATACGGATGTTGACTCATCAGACCAGATTTTGACTCATCAGACCAAAGGACAGATTTCCACTGGTCTAATGTCCATTGCTTGTGTTTCTTGGCCCAAGCAAGTCTCTTCTTATTATTGGTGTCCTTTAGTAGTGGTTTCTTTGTAGCAATTTGACCATGAAGGCCTGATTCACACAGTCTCCTCTGAACAGTTGATGTTGAGATGTGTCTGTTGAACTCAGTGAAGTATTTATTTGGGCTGCAATTTCTGAGGCTGGTAACTCTTCTGAATTTATCCTCAGCAGCAGAGGTAACTCTGTGTCTTCCTTTTCTGTGGCGGTCCTCATGAGAGCCAGTTTCATCATAGCGCTTGATGGTTTTTGCAACTGCACACATTTTCCGATATCTTAATGATGGACTGTCATTTCTCTTTGCTTGTTTGAGCTGTTCTTGCCATAATATGGACTTGGTCTTTTACCAAATCCTCTGTACACCACCCCTACCTTGTCACACACAACTGATTGGATCAAACGCATTAAGATGGAAAGAAATTCCACAAATTAACTTTTAACAAGGCACACCTGTTAATTGAAATGCATTCTACCTCATGAAGCTGGTTGAGAGAATGCCAAGAGTGTGCAAAGCTGTCATCAAGGCAAAGGGTGGCTACTTTGAAGAATCTCAAGTATAAAATATGTTTTGATTTATTTAACACTTTTGGGGTTACTACGTGATTCCATATGTGTTATTTCATAGTTTTGATGTCTTCACTATTATTCTACAATGTGGAAAATAGTAAATATAAAGAAAAACCCTTGAATGAGAAGGTGTGTCCAAACTTTTGATTGGTACTGTATGTGTCTGCTAAGTGACCACTACTCTGTGTGTGTGTGTTTGTTTGTTTGTGTGTGTGTGTGTTTGTTTGTGTGTGTTTTGTGATTGACCAGATCCAGGACATGGCGGAGCAAGGTATGCTGTTTGTGGGCTTCCTGCAGCAGCCTGGCGGGGGACCCTGTTTCCTTGGGCACTTGGACCCTGAGGACCTGTCCTCCCTGCACTCCAGCCCCTCCCCCATACACAGACACCCCACCAGTCCCTCAGAACCCATGATACTGGATCCCAGCCCTACAGACTCTGCAGAACCCCACCAGAACCTCCTAGAACCAGAACACAACCGAAACACAGAAGTGAAAACACCAGAACACAAGTCGGTTGAACTCAGAACAATTGAGCAGAACCCTACAGATACCAGTCTGGTGGAGCTGGACTTGAGCTCCACAGGACCGCTAGATCTCACACAGGACTCTACTCCAATAGAATCATCAAACAGAGAACACGACCACAGTCCAGGCAAAATAGCCTCAATAGAAGACCAACCAAACCGCTGTCCAGATGAACCAGCAGACTCACCAGAGAGACCCAGCCAAAGAGATCCAGCTAGTGACCAACAGAACCACAACCACGCCCCAACAGAACTCCCTGGTGACCAGGATCAACTACAGTCTGACAACACAATAGAGACCACATGTATAGAGAGACAACAGAATGAAAGCCAAGCAGACTTCCTCAGGATTCTACTACCCAACTTCAGCCCAACAGAGTTAACACATGGACTTGGTGGTCCAGACGCAGACAGACAGTGCCAGGAAGACAGACGGAGTCTAAGCCCTCAGACACAGAACCACAACCAGAGACCGGAAATAGACCACGGCTCAGACAACCTGGTCCGGTCACCAGAACTAGACAACGGTGACCACGGGTCAGAGTCCGGGGCTGAGAGGGGGTATAACCGTAGAAACGAGGGCACGGGCGGTGACCCGGGTGAGCATCTGAGGAGCAGCAGAGTTCCGACCCACAACAACAACAATCACATCCGGGTCAAGAGTCCAGACAGAGAAAAGAGGGCTGTAGGGTCTCCACCAGCACAGAGCAGTGAGTGTGAAGTCTACTACTATTGCCACTGGGTTATAGAGGTTATAGAGTGTAAACTGAATATTACTGAATAATATAATATTGATTGATTTCAGATATATGTATAGTATTTAAAACTAATGCTATGTGTCTCTCTCTCTGTGTTTGTGTGTCTGTGTGTAGGGGTGCAGCTGTTTGCCCTATACAACCACACGGGGGAGCTGTCCAGCTCTCTGAGGTTCTACTCCCTCAGGGTTCCGCTGCAGCTGCAGAGAGAGGCAGGGCTAGTGACTGAGGTTGACGCCCACTGGCTGGATCACATGACCCAGCATTTCACCAGCGGAGCTCACCTCATTGACGGCTTCTTTCACCTTGGAGACGACAATGGTATGTTTTGCACAATGGTGATGTGTAATACAGTAGTAGCCTGAGTGTCAGTCTGTTTGTGCTGTCAAACTCCTTGTCATGCCAAACAATAGGTTCTAGCTCATTAATGATAACATGTTCATATTTGAAGATTTCAGTGAGGCCAGACTGTTTGGCTTGTCCATGAGCATTGCAGTTAGGAAGAGCACAAACAGCTCTTTGACAACGCTAGTGCTGTAGTGTTTACCATGGCGAACATACTTACAACTTTTGGAACTTAGGGGAAAATGGTAAAGGCCTATTTGGAAAGCTTACCCATGTTCCTTCACCTATGTTGCATGGACGTCCATCAAAGCCAAGAACGGATCAACTCTATCTTTTCCAAATCTGTGGAAGAGATTCAACTGTAACAGAAGACGTTGTTGAGTTTCTATCTCTCTCTCTCTTTCAGACAGCGGGGTCTCCTCTGTGGACAGTGTGTTCATCTTTCAGAGCTCCTCCGAAGAAACCCCACCCACTTCATACGACGCCATTGTAGTGGAGCAGTGGACCATTGTCGATGTGAGTGTGTGCGTGTAAATGTGCGCGTGTGTGTGCACCTGGGCGACCATTGTCGATGTGAGTGTGTGCGTGTAAATGTGCGCGTGTGTGTGCACCCGGGCGACCATTGTCGATGTGTGTGTGACACTGTTGTTCTCCTCTCCAGGGTGTAGTGGTAAGGACAGACTACATTCCTTTGCTCCAGTCTCTGGCTCCCTATGGATGGAGACTGACGTGTGTGCTGCCTACTCCCATCGTTAAGACCAACAGGTGCTGTCCCAACCCACCAGTCAGGAGCACTAGCCTAGCACAGACTAATAGTTACAGTATTTCTCTAAACCATACTAAACATTGGAACACTGCACATCATTTGGAACAAAATTACATTTCACATTTTCTTTCACACTATAAGATACAGTATAGGACTCAGAAGTTCTAATATCAAGTGCCAAGATGTGAAGCCAGTAGTGATGTACATTACGTTAATAGCACTGTTCTCTCCGTAGTGATGGCAGTTTGTCCACAAAGCAGATCCTCTTCCTCCAGAGACCTGCCTTGCAACGCAACAGGAAAGACTTCAAGGTTCCTCACTTTTTTTTCCTCTACTTCTGTCTTTCTCTCTATCACTCACTCTTTCCTTGTACCTTACACAATGCTGTGTCATTAAAAAGTCATACTTCTAAATGTAGCTGTAGATAACCCAGCTGATATAGTCCTACTCTGGTTCTGTTAACACTCAGGGGGAGAGTTTTTATGTTCTAAAAATAATCATTTCTTAGTACATTACAGTCAAAAAGATGACTTTCTTCAGTCAATTCTTTGCTGTTAACTGTCCAAGAGAAGCATCACAGAGATGTTTGTAGTCATTTGTCAGGTGTCTGAAGAGAGAGAGAAAGAGTTCATATAAAGAAAAGACATATCCTTAAAATGTCTATCTTTCAGAAGTTGAACCTCAGGGGTCGGAACAAGCCGAAGAAAAACTCTGCTGGAGAAATGCTAGAGAAGAAAGAGGAGAGAAAGGACACATCCCCAGTGATGGAGAGAGGGATGGATGGACAGAACAGGAACACGGAAGAGGAGGAGGAGAGAGAGGTGAGAAGGAATTGTGAGAAGAAAAGAAATGAGAAAGGGAGAACCGTAGACAGAGATGGAATCAAGAGAGAAGAGGAGAGAGAGTGTGAGACAGAATTTCAAGAAGACTTCACCCAGGGTACAGAGGGCGGGGCCACAGACCTCAACCAGGAAGTAGAGCGGGGGAATGGCAAAGCCCTATTGGCCAGACATGAGAAGGCCGTTAGGTTTGCAGATCAGTTTGTCAATCAGAAGAATGATGAAGAGAAGTCAGAGGAGAAGATCACACAGCAGCTGAGTGAGAGAGCGCTGTTTTCTGGAGTATGTTAATTAGATAGAATTAAATATAAAGCGCCTGAGTAGGACTGCTGATCTAGGAACAGTTTTGCCTTTTAAATCATAATGAATAAGCGGGGAACTGATCCTAGATCAGCACTCCTACTCTGAGATGTGTTGTGAATAACGTTACAGGCCCTGACCTGGGTTCAAATAGTATTTGTAAGATTGCTTGATTGAGCTTGCATGGTGCCTTGCCTGGATGGAACCCAGCCCACCTGACACTCTAGGCACGCTCAGCAAGTTGTAATATTTCAAACAGCCTACTATTTTAACCCTGGAATGGAAATAATAAATATACAGAATGACAGAATAGGATGAAGCACTAGTAGCTCATCGACGGAAACCAAGTCACTTAACAGAATGGTGGTTAAGTTATATTCCTGGTACTGTATCAAACCTGGAGTCGTATACAGTATATACTCTGTGTGTGTGTGTGTATATATATATATATATATATATATATATATATATATATATATATATATAATATGTTTGTGTGTATACATATACATACAGTTGAAGTCGTAAGTACACTTAGGTTGGAGTCGTTAAAACAAGTTTTTCAACCACTCCACAAATTTCTTGTTAACAAACTATAGTTTTGGCAAGTTGGTTAGGACATTTACTTTGTGCATGACACGAGTCATTTTTCCAACAATTATTTAATATAATTCACTGTATCACAATTCCAGTGGGTCAGAAGTTTACATATACTAAGTTGACTGTGCCTTTAAACACTTTGGACAATTCCAGAAAATTATGTCATGGCTTTAGAAGCTTCTGATAGGCTAATTGACATAATTTTAGTCAATCGGAGGTGTACCTGTGGAAGTATTTCAAGGCCTACCTTCAAACTCAGTGCCTCTTTGCTTGACATCATGGGAAAATCAAAAGAAATCAGCCAAGACCTCCACAAGTCTGGTTCATCCTTGGGAGCAATTTCCAAACACCTGAAGGTACCATGTTCATCTGTACAAACAATAGTATGCAAGTATAAACACCATGGGACCAAGCAGCCGTCATACCACTTAGGAAGGAGACGCCTTCTGTCTCCTAGAGAGGAACGTACTTTGGTGCGAAAAGTGCAAATCAATCCCAGAACAACAGCAAAGGACCGTGTGAAGATGCTGGAGGAATCAGGTACAAAAGTATCTATTTCCACAGTAAAACAAGTCCTATGTTGACATTACCTGAAAGGCCGCTCAGCAAGGAAGAAGCCCCTGCTCCAAAACCGCCACAAAAAAGCCAGACTACGGTTTGCAACTGCACATGGGGGCAAATATAGTACTTTTGGAGAAATGTCCTCTGGTCTGATGAAACTAAAATATAACTGTTTGGCCATAATGACCATTGTTATGTTTGGAGGATAAAGGGGGGTGCTTGCACGCCAAAGAACATCATCCCAACCGTGAAGCACAGGGTTGGCAGCATCATGTTGTGGGGGTGCTTTGCTGCAGGAGGGAGTGGTGCACTTCAGAAAATAGATGGCATCATGAGAAGGAATATTATGTGGATATATTGAAGCAACATCTCAAGACATCAGTCAGGAAATTAAAGCTTGGTCGCAAATGGGTCTTCCAAATGGACAATGACCCCAAGCATACTTCCAAAGTTGTGGCAGAACAACTTAAGGACAACATAGTTAAGGTATTGGAGTGGCCATCACAAAGCCCTGACCTCCATCCTATAGAAAATTTGTGTGCAGAACTGAAAATGCATGTGCGAGCAAAGAGGCCTACAAATCTGATTGTTACACCAGCTCTGTCAGGAGGAATGGGCCAAAATTCACCCAACTTATTGTGGGAAGCTTGTGGAAGGCTACCCGAAATGTTTAACCTAAGTTAAACAATTTATAGGCAATGCTACCAAATACTAATTGAGTGTATGTTAACTTCTGACCCACTGGGAATGGGATGAAAGAAATAAAAGCTGAAATAAATAATTCTCTCTACTATTATTCTGACATTTCACATTCTTAAAATAAAGTGGTGATCCTAACTGACCTAAGAGGGAATTTTTACTCTGATTAAATCTCAGGAATTGTGAAAAACTGAGTTGAAATGTATTTGGCAAAGGTGTATGTAAACTTCCGACTTCAACTGTATATATATGTGCACATATGTATAGATATATACTACCGGTCAAAAGTTTTAGAATGCCTACTCATTCAAGGGTTTTTCTTTATTTTTACTATTTTTTACATTGTACAGTCATGGCCAAAAGTTTTGAGAATGACACAGATATTAATTTTCACAAAGTCTGCTGCATCAGTTTGCATGATGGCAATTTGCATATACTCCAGAATGTTATGAAGAGTGATCAGATAAATTGCATGTGCATGTCAGTGATTCTCTCGTTAACACAGGTGTGAGTGTTGACGAGGACAAGTCTGGAGATCACTCTGTCATGCTGATTGAGTTCAAATAACAGACTGGAATCTTCAGGAGGGTGGTGCTTGGAATCATTGTTCTTCCTCTGTCAATCATGGTTACCTGCAAGGAAACACGTGCCTTCATCATTGCTTTGCACAAAAAGGGCTTCACAGGCATTGCTGCCAGTAAGATTGCACCTAAATCAACCATTTATTGTATTGTCAAGAACTTCAAGGAGAGCGGTGCAATTGTTGTGAAGAAGGCTTCAGGGCGCCCTAGAAAGTCCAGCAAGCGCCAGGACCGTCTCCTGAAGTTGATTCAGCTGTGGGATCGGGGCACCACCAGTACAGAGCTTGCTCAGGAATGGCAGCAGGCAGGTGTGAGTGCATCTGCACGCACAGTGAGGCAAAGACTTTTGGAGGATGGCCTGGTGTCAAGAAGGGCATCAAAGATGCCACTTCTCTCCAGGAAAAACATCAGGGACAGACTGATATTCTGCAAAAAGTACAGGAATTGGACTGCTGAGGACTGGGGTAAAGTCATTTTCTCTGATGAATCCCCTTTCCAATTGTTTGGGGCATCCAGAAAAAAGCTTGTCGGAGAAGACAAGGTGAGCGCTACCATCAGTCCTGTGTCATGCCAACAGTGAAGCATCCTGAGACCATTCATGTGTGGGGTTGCTTCTCAGCCAAGGGACTGGGCTCACTCACAATTTTGCCTAAGAACACAGCCATGATTAAAGAATGGTACCAACACATTCTCTGAGAGCAACTTCTCCCAACCATTCAGGAACAGTTTGGTGATGAACAATGCATTTTCCAGCATGATGGAGCACCTTGCCATAAGGCAAAAGTGATAACTAAGTGGCTCAGGGAACAAAACATCAATATTTAGGATACTTCCCAGACCTTAATCCCATTGAGAACTTGTGGTCAATCCTCAAGAGGCGGGTGGACAAACAAAAACCCACAAATTCTGACAAACTCCAAGCATTGATTATGCAAGAATAGGCTGCCATCAGTCAGGATGTGGCCCAGAAGTTAATTGACAGCATGCCAGGTCAGATTGCAGAGGTCTTGAAAAAGAAGGGTCAACACTGCAAATATTGACTCTTTCATCAACTTCATGTAATTGTCAATAAAAGCCTTTGACACTTATGAAATGCTGACAAAAATATCTAAAGACACTGAAGCAGCAAACCTTGTGGAAGTTAATAAGTGTCATTCTCAAAACTTTTGGCCACGACTGTAGAATAATAGTGAAACTTTGAAATAACACATGGAAACAGGTAGTAAACAAAAAAGTGTTAAACAAATCTAAATATATTTTATATTTGAGATTCAAATAGCCACCCTTTGCCTTGACAGCTTTGCACACTCTTGGCATTCTCTCAACCAGCTTCACCTGGAATGCTTTTCCAACCGTCTTGAAGGAGTTCCCACATATGCTAAGCACTTGTTGGCTGCTTTTCCTTCACTCTGCGATCCAACTCATCCCAAACCATCTCAATTTGGTTGAGGTGGGGGGATTGTGGAGGCCAGGTCATCTGATGCCGCACTCCATCACTCTCCTTGTTGGTAAAATAGCCCTTACACAGCCCGAAGGTGTGTTGGGTCATTGTCCTGTGGAAAAAATGGATTCGCCATCCCATCTGGTTTGCGCTTAGTGGAACTACCAGTCTCAACATCAACAGTGAAGAGGTGACTCCAGGATGATGGCCTTATAGACAGAGTTGCAAAGAAAAAGCCATATCTCAGACTGGCCAATAAAAAGAAAAGATTAAGATGGGCAAAATAACACTGGACAGAGGAACTCTGTCTAGAAGGCCAGCATCCCGGAGTCGCCTCTTCACTGTTGACGTTGACTGGTGTTTTGTGGGCACTATTTAATGAAGCTGCTAGTTGAGGACTTGTGAGGCCTCTGTTTCTCAAACTAGACACTCTAATGTACTTGTCCTCTTGCTCAGTTGTGCACTAAGGCCTCCCACTCCTCTTTCTATTCTTTTTAGAGACAGTTTCTGCTGTTCTGTGAAGGGAGTATTGCACAGCGTTGTACAAGATCTTCAGTTTCTTGGCAATTTCTCGTATAGAATAGCCTTCATTTCTCAGAACAAGAATAGACTGACGATTTTCAGAAGAAAGTTGTGTTTTTGGCCATTTTGAGCCTGCAATCAAACTCACAAATGCTGATGCTCCAGATACACAACTAGTCTAAAGAAGGCCAGTTTTATTTCTTCTTTAATCAAAACAACAGTTTTCAGCTGTGCTAACATAATTGTAAAAGTGTTTTCTAATGATCAATTAGCCTTTTAAAATGATAAAATTGGATTAGCTAACAACGTGCCATTGGAACACAGGAGTGATGGTTGCTGATAATGGAAATCTGTACGCCTGTGTAGATATTCCATTAAAAAATCAGCCGTTTCCAGCTACAATAGTCATTTATAACATTGACGATGTCTACACTGCATTTCTGATCAATTTGATGTTATTTAAATGGACCAAAAATGTGCTTTTCTTTCAAAAACAAGGACATTTCTAAGTGACCCCAAATTTTTGAACGGTAGTGTGTATATATATGGATTTGTGTATATTCATATGGACTGCTGCCAACGTGTAACGGCTTCAATCATCCTTCAAGGCACACATTTCACCTTCTGGCCTCAGATGTTGTCGTTTGGAATAGAGTGAAGTGGCCCCTAGATGCTGATCTTGGGTCAGTTTTTGCATTTCCCCCACAAATGGTCAAGGTTAGGATTGAGGGAGGGTCCTAGATCTGTACCTAAGGGAAACTTCACCCTGGAGTGTTGTCATGTACTCACCTAGTAGGTATTATTTGCAATTTTAAACTGGGTGGTTTGAACCCTGAATTCTAAATGCCTGAAAGGCAGGGTATATCAGACCGTATACCACGGGTACGACAAAACATTTAGTTTTACTGCTCTAATTATGTTTATAATAGCAATAAGGTTCTTCCGGGGTTTGTGATATATGGCCTATATACCACATTGCGTCATGCTTAAGAACAGCCCTTAGCCGTGGTATATTGGCCATACACCACACCACCTCAGGCCTTACTGCCTAAATATGTGGATATGATTTTGGACAGTTGTGCATCTGCTTTGGGGCAATGAGAACATGCCGATAATGTAGGTCAGAGCCATAATTGCCAAGGCAACATCAATCATACCACTGTTTATAGATCTATTTGACATGTATCATAGAATACTGTACATTTAAGGAGATTTTCTCCACCTTTATTTAACCCATTTAAAGTCAAGGACAATGGCCCTGTGTGAATACTGAAAATGTATCCTCCATTTATCATGATTGCACACTTAACCCTAATTGCTCCTGTAAGTCGCTCTGGATAAGAGCGTATGCTAAAAGATTCAAATGTAAATGTAACAGTTGGATAGGTGTCACTGTATAGCTTTCCCTAATCATGTTATGTTAGGTCAGTGATTATACTTTACAGAAGGCATTTATGGAATACTTGTACAGCACTATAGTCCCCTTCCTGTTGTTTGAGTGATGTGGTAAACAAGTCTGGCACCCTATACCCTATGTAATGCACTATATAGGGAATAGGGTGCCATTTGAGACATATTCTTTATTACAGACAAACAGAAGGAATAAACAATTCTCAAAACAATATACTGACTTCGTTTTCTTTTATTTCAACTCTTAATTCTGTATACACCCCTCAGTCTTCTCACATCTGAGAAGTAAAACAAAACTATTTCAGTGGACATGGACCACCAGGAGGTTATATTACAGTGCACCATGACAGATCCCCCTCTGCCTCTGTATATGCAAACTCATTTGTGAGGGATGGGTGTGTGATGATTGGAAGAAGTCGTGGTGTGTGTGTAAGTGGGAAGAGAGATGGGACACTTGCCAGGATGTATGAGAGAGATGGGATGAGGGGACACTTGCCAGGATGTGTGTGATAGATGTGTTAAGATCTGCATAGTTAAAAAAAAACGTTCTATATATATATATATATATATATATACACTCGCTGGTGTGATTTTCTCTCTAGCCCCTTTATATCTGGTGCTAACAATGTGTGCTGAGCGTGTCTACATTCTCATTGAACCACCTTGATCAGATAACAAAACCACATTTGAATGCAAGGTGTAACCAGGGCTATAAATATATCTTTTTGAAAAGGGGCATCAAAGATTAGAACCTGGGACCTTCTGGTCCCTATATCCCCAGTGCCTCGTCCATTGCGCCAGTATGGGGAGAGCACCACACTTGTTTTTCACATATTTGAAGTTCTTCAGTAAGACACTAAAATGTGATTAGTTACGTTGTGTAGGGTTGGAAAACAAGTTGCATTGGGATTCAAATTGACAACCTTGCTGTTTACTGCCCTCCATCCACCTTTCCGAGTTTCTTTTATTTGACTCCATCCACAGAGCGGTCATCTAACCCATCAAATCATCCCCAACTATCTAATCACAATCAGTTATTAGAATCATTTAAACTTCAAGAACCAGGTCTAAACAGGGGTTCTACTGTGTGTTTCGGTCTAGCCTGGCTGACGCGACCCACGTGACTACAGTCAGAAGGACTTTGAGAGCTGGTGTTAGCCAGACTAGGCTCGGTCTTATTTGAAAAGCATTCCCTTATACATTTTTTTCTACTGCAAGAAAAAAGATAATCAGATAATTATACTGTACAGAATTGCACATACACATTATTTCCTCAAACTATATCCACTGAATAAAATGATTTATTTTCATAATCAGAAAACAGTTGAACTTTTCTCCACTGGGCACCATCAAGAAACTTTTATATACATTTTATACTGCACTTCACACAGGTCAGAGGTCAAAATTAGTCAGGCTCAGTGCAATGAGCCATGTTCAACTTATGTTCATTGCATTTGATGAACACCTGAGTCAAGTGAATATTCATGGTAAAGATGTGTTCATTTATTCAAGTTGTACCCACGTCAAGCCAGATGTTCAATTTAGTACCTGGTAGAGACTTGGGCTGTTATGGTGACCATATTACCGCCACCCCAGTGGTCATGACCGCAGTCAAATTCCACGTGACTGTTTAGTCACGGTAACAAGGCTTCTCCAAGCTCATACTCATTAGCCTACCAAACTTGCTAACGACTAGGTTAGCGTTCTATTGTCCCTCTAATCACTGACATCAATGCAAATGTATTGGAAAATGTAATCAAACACTTCATGAGAGCCCATGAGCTCAACATTTCTATAGGCTATGCAATTGCTGAATTTGTTTGTTTGTTTGATGGCTTCTTAAAAAGAGGATCCAATCAGCTTTCTATGGGATAGGACTACTATATTTACTTATACTATTAAGCACATTGCTTCTCTTTACAACAGGAGTATATCCTACCTTGCTGGCATGAAAATGAACCACAGGAAAAGTGTCCTCCATTTGCTATTTAAGTGCATGGATGACATTTAGTTTATGTAAAGACAAGATTAAATCAAGAATAGTCTGATGGGTGACAATTTTAACCTATAACTTGTGAATGATTCCAAACTTGTGTGCAGAAAGGCAGGAAACAGCGCATGCCTCCCCCTTCACAGAACAGTGCAAACTGTCTCTAATCAGAATAGAAGGAGTGGGAGGCCCCGGTGCACAACTGAGCAAGAGGACATGTACATTAGTGTCAAGTTTGTGAAACTGACTCCTCACAAGTCCTCAACTGACAGCTTCATTAAATAGTACCCGCAAAACACCAGTCTCAACATCAACAGTGAAGAGTTGACTCCAGGATGCTGGCCTTCTAAGAGAGTTGCAAAGAAAAAGCCATATCTCAGACTGGCCAATAAAAATAAAATGGGCAAAAGAACACAGACCCTGTACAGATTAACTGCATAGAAGGCCAGCATCGCCTCTTCACTGTTGACGTTGAGACTGGTGTTTCGCAGGTACTATTTAATGAAGCTGCCAGTTGAGGAGTCTGTTGAGGAGTCTCAAACTAGACACTAATGCACTTGTCCTCTTGCTCAGTTGTGCACCGGGGCCTCCCACTCCTCTTTCTATTCTTTTTAGAGCCAGTTTGTGCTGTTCTGTGAAGGTAGTACACAGCGTTGTTCGAGATCTTCAGTTTCTTCTGAATTTCTCGCATGGAATAGCCTTCATTTCTCAGAACAAGAATAGACTGACGAGTTTCAGAAGAAAGGGCTTCGTTTCTGTCCATTTTGAGCCTGTAATCGAACCCACAAATGCTAATGCTCCAGATACTCAACTAGTCTAAAGAAGGCCAGTTTTACTGCTTCTTTAATCAGAACAACAGGTTTCAGCTGTGCTAACATAATTGCAAAAGGGTTTTCTAATGATCAATTAGCCTTTTAAATTGATAAACTTGGATTAGCTAACAACGTGCCATTGGATCACAGGAGTGATGGTTGCTGATAATGGGCCTCTGTAGATATTCCATTGAAAATCTGCAGTCATTTACAACAATGTCTACACTGCATTTATGATCAATTTGATGCTATTTTAATAGACAAAAAAAAGTGTTTTTCTTTCAAAAACAAGGAAATTTCTAAGTGACCCCAAACTTTTGAACGGTAGTGTAGATGTTCCAACGGTCTGCATCAGGGGCTTGTAGGCTATGAGTGGAAGCCAGGAGATGCTAAATGTGTTTGTCATGTATGACTGACCGTTAATTAACAATCACAGGCTGACCTTCACAGCCCTAGTATGTTTAGGTGAAGTAAAATAAATAAAATTATGTGTACAGCTCCAGACAAATATGGTCCAATACTCCTTGAGATGTTGCCATGGTAACGTGGGCAGTTGCTTGGTCTGATATCCTAGGCACTGGAGGAGAGAGCAGGGATAGTTAGGCCGGGGTGAGATGATGATGAAGAGGTCTGTCTCTAGTACACACTACCACCACTTCTCAAACAGTATCCTTTCCTGGGATAGGCCTAGGCTTAGTAGGGTCTGGACCACGCTCTCTATCATGGGTGGAGGGCCACACAGGTAACACAGAGTGGTGTTAGGGTCGACATGGCAACGCAACCCCCCCTCTGACAGTCTCCCACCTGGGGAAGATCAAATCAACATTTATTAGAAGTGCCGTTAAAAAAAAATAAAAAGACAACATGAAAAACACATTAAAAAGTAGCTAAAAACACTTTCATACCCGTACTGCCATTCTGGGACTAGCATCCATTTAAATTAATTGAGAATGTATCCGTTTTCCAACCAATGGAAGCATATCCAGTTAAAATATAGATCATTTGAAAGCCAAAGTAGACCGACCCATTGTAGACTATATCAGTAAACATTTGTGGTTGTGTTAAGGTCATTCTGTGGTACTTACGGTTCATGTACGGTTGGAGTTCCTGGTCGATGTCTGCGGTCTGTGCGGTGATGTGGAAGTCGCAGGAGAATTTCTCTGGGAATTCCTTACACACATTTATGATGCTTTTCTGAGAGCAGAGCAGGTATGGGAAGAACAATTATTGGTCTCATTCCTACACACACAGGCCATTTCTCAATTAGATTTGTTCAACTCCTGCGTCTTCTTCTCCGTCCTCCCTCACCTCCTTTTGACAACGGTGAAAGTTAATCGAGGCGAGGGAATGTGGACAAAACGCTGAAAATACGCTGTATGAAATGAGATTCCTTCTCCACTCACGCGTCATCAGGAAAATGACATTTACAGGGGTGGATCCCAAATTAAAATGTGTGAAGTGATTCAAACAAAAAGTTAAAATGTGCAAGACATTATAGATAAAACAGTAAATAGAACATTGTTTTTAAACGTGCTTTTCTCCTCCGACAAAAAAGCTAATTCAAAGGGGGTGTGGCAGATTTTAAAACTCTTCCGCAGAGAACTCTGCTATCCTCGATGAAAGGAGGCTATAGAGGAAGGGAGGACACTTCTGCTCGACTTACTAATGAATTGACATCTCCTCAACTACTTATCGGTTTCCGGATCACGGAGGAGAAAGGGTGTAATGGTACCCCTGTATATTGTCTCGCTATTGGTATTTTAATGCTGCTCTTAACTACTTGTTACTTTTGCCCAAATGAGAAAAGACCATACATCCTGGTACAAATACTTGCAACCACACACACGTCCTCTCCCTCTCACACACACACACACACCTTGAAGAGCAGCTCCTGTGTGTTCTTGGCACTGTAGCAGAGGTGGGTGGAGCCTATGTGGTAGCCCCTCCCTGCGTTAGTGGGGTTCTGTCGTAGCAGGTCAGCGGCATGGAGCAGGATGGAGTATAGAGGGTTAATGCCCACGCCCCCAGCCACCAACAACAGGTTGACAGAGGGGTCAGAGGGCAGGGGGTCAAAGAAAAAGTTACCACCCACACGCATCGCTACATGGGAGTCCATGGTGCACTGTAGGAGGAAGAGGAAGAGAGGGGGGCAGAGAGAGAGAGGAAAGAGATAGGGAAGGAAGAGAGAGCAGTGAGCAGAGGGAGGAGAAATAAGGAGCAGAGAGGGGAGGGAGAGAGCGGGGGCAGGAGCAAGAGCAGAGGGAGGGGGAAAGAGCAGAGAGGGGAGCGAGAGGGGGAGAGAGCAGAGAAGGAGCAGAGGGAGGGGGAAGGAGAGAGAGCAGAGAAGGAGCAGAGCGAGGGAGAGAGCAGAGGGAGAGAGAAGGAGCAGAGGGAGAGAGAAGGAGCAGAGGGAGAGAGCAGAGGGAGAGAGAAGGAGCAGAGGGAGAGAGCAGAGGGAGAGAGAAGGAGCAGAGAGCAGAGAGGGGAGGGAGAGAGCGGGGGCAAGAGCAGAGGGAGGGGGAAAGAGCAGAGGGGAGGGAGAGGGAGAGAGCAGAGAAGGAGCAGAGGGGGGGGAGCATAGGGAGGGGGAGAGAGCAGAGGGAGGGGGAGAGAGCAGAGAGAGGGGGAGAGAGCAGGGGGGAGGGGGAGAGAGCAGAGGGAGAGGGAGAGAGCAGAAGGAGAGGGAGAGAGCAGAGGGAGAGGGAGGGGGAGAGAGCAGAGGGAGGAGAGTGATTATTTTGTACTGATAAATAGCTCAGGTATGAGATGTGTCCACATTCTAGAATGATCTGCTTTCTGCTCCCTATTGTGGAGAAAATGTCTCTTTCAGAGATAAAAAATAAAAAATACTTCCAGTGCAGCGTCGGTTTAGCTACGTCTGAACAGACGCTATTACACACAATGGGAGAGAGAGAGCAATTAACAGATATAGTGACCAGCAGAAATACTGACAAAGCTATTGATTGATTTTGTGGCACTACCAACAAGTGAACATTTTAATTTCAATGCACACACACCTTGGTGTGTATCCAGTGTGCAGGGGGATGTTGTGTGTATTTGACAGCCAGCTCGATGACACCCTCTTTCTGCAGCAGACCTGGACTGGAACACACAGAGAATCCTCCTACCTTCTCCATACCAGGGATGAAGAAGTCCACCCTACACAGACACACGCAGCAAGGAAAAAATTAAATCTTAAAATGTACAGGACGTGTCGATGACATCTCTGTTTGTTTGTGTGTGTGTGTGCGCACACACACACACACACACACACATATTTACAGTGGGGCAAGAAAGTATTTAGTCAGCCACCAATTGTGCAAGTTCTCCCACTTAAGAAGATGAGAGGCCTGTAATTTTCATCACAGTTACACTTCAACTATGACAGATAAAATTAGAGAAGAAAAATCCAGAAAATCACATTGTAGGATTTTTTATGAATTTTTTGCAAATTATGGTGGAAAATAAGTATTTGGTCAATAACAAAAAAGTTTCTCAATACTTTGTTATATACCCTTTGTTGGCAATGACAGAGGTCAAATGTTTTCTGTAAGTCTTCACAAGGTTTTCACACACTGTTGCTGGTATTTTGGCCCATTCCTCCATGCAGATCTTCTCTAGAGCAGTGATGTTTTGGGGCTGTTGCTGGGCAACACAGACTTTCAACTCCCTCCAAAGATTTTCTATGGGGTTGAGATCTGGAGACTGGCTAGGCCACTCCAGGACCTTGAAATGCTTCTTGCGAAGCCACTTCTTCGTTGCCCGGGCGGTGTGTTTGGGATCATTGTCATGCTGAAAGACCCAGCCACGTTTCATCTTCAATGCCCTTGCTGATGGTAGGCTTTGTTACTTTGGTCCCAGCTCTCTGCAGGTCATTCACTAGGTCCCCCCGTGTGGTTCTGGGATTTTTGCTCACCGTTCTTGTGATCATTTTGACCCCACGGGGTGAGATCTTGCGTGGAGCCCCAGATCAAGGGAGATTATCAGTGGTCTTGTATGTCTTCCATTTCCTAATAATTGCTCCCACAGTTGATTTCTTCAAACCAAGCTGCTTACCTATTGCAGATTCAGTCTTCCCAGCCTGGTGCAGGTCTACAATTTTGTTTCTGGTGTCCTTTGACAGCTCTTTGGTTTTGGCCATAGTGGATTTTGGAGTGTGACTGAGGTTGTGGACAGGTGTCTTTTATACTGATAACAAGTTCAAACAGGTGCCATTAATACAGGTAACGAGTGGAGGACAGATGAGCCACAGAGGAGCCTCTTAAAGAAAAAGTTACAGGTCTGTGAGAGCCAGTAATCTTGCTTGTTTGTAGGTGACCAAATACTTATTTTCCACCATAATATGCAAATAACATCATTAAAAATCCTACAATGTGATTTTCTGGATTTTTTTTCTCATTTTGTCTGTCATAGTTGAAGTGTACCTATGATGAACATTACAGGCCTCATCTTTTTAAGTGGGAGAACTTGCACAATTGGTGGCTGACAATACTTTTTTGCCCCACTGCACACACACACACACACACCACAGAAAAGGAAATGGCTGGGGGGGAAAAAAATCCCACAAGTTAAAAAAAATAAGAAAGTCAAGAAGCAGGAAATACTAACTAGTAACCATCCACTGCTGCTCTCTCGCCATCCACCCCCCCCCCCTCTTACACCTGAACTGACACACACACACACACGTTTCTCCCACTCATCCTACCCATCTGTCAGAATAGGAACATCATCCATATGGACTGGAGGTGGTGTAACAAATGCATTTACATCTTTTTACATTCATTACAGAACGCCGACGTCCAACTCACGGACCCCTACTGTTTATACACAACACAAACGCCCACCTGCAGTATGGACCTCAGAGTTGAAGGAGATGTTTGGGGGTTTAGGCTGGGTTCTGTATAAGAACTGACATCTGCTGATGTAAAGACAGCTTTAAAAATAAACATGATTAATTGATATTTACAGTTAGAGAACTGAATGTACTTTTCCATAACATAAATTAAACATGTTTATGTATGTGTGCTTTGCTTTTAGCAATACTAATGCTTGATAGTGGGTCTAAAATAACCCCGCAATTTTTAAATACTTCCGGCTGTCGCCATCTCTATTCGTCTTTTAAAATGATCAACTTCTGAATGGGGGGTGATTGAGAAATAGTTGTATTTACCACAATGACCTGGGAAAGAGTGGCAGGGGAGAGTAAATGTACACACTACATGTATCTGTACAGCATAAACATAACCACAGAGCTTCAGTGCAACACTTTCCTCTTGTGCCTGGTAAAGGTATTACAGTCCTTATAAAATAATTGTTCAAGAGTTGGACAGAAGAGCTCACCGTGCGTGATGACTGACAGCAGCCTATGTCAAATAATACACTTCATAAGCTCTATGCCCGTGGTCCTTTTATGCAAAAAAAAAAAAAATGTACATCTGTTTGTGGTTTATTGGTGAAATGTGACAATCCCCTCCCCCAATACTATTTCTACCAATGATGTATATAAACCCTAGATTGCAGATGCTATGTATGGGCGATTGAGAGGCTTTGAAGCCACCGTTCAACCATATTGCCACTCCCCAGTAGAAGCAGTCCTCCATAGGAATGAATGGAATTCTACAGTATTTCAATTAAATGTTTCAAGGACAAAATTACATGCATTTAAGTATTTTTGGTTGTTGTAGTGGGGACAGTAACATTAGTAATCTCTACAAATTATACTGTACGGAAAATGTTTTTACACCGAACAAAAATATAAAACGCAACATGTAAAGTGTTAGTCCCATATTTCATGAGCTGAAATAAAAGATCCCGGAAATGTTCCACATGCACAAAAAGCTTCTCTCAAATGTTGTTTACATCCCTGTTAGTGAGCATTCCTCCTCTGCCAAAATAACTCAGCCACCTGACAGGTGTGGCATATCAAGAAGCTGATGAAACAGCATGGTCATTACACAGGTGCACTTTGTGCTGGGGACAATAAAAGGCAGCTCTAAAATGTGCAGTTGACTGCAAGAATGTCCACCAGATCTGTTGACAGAGAATTGAATGTTCATTTCTCTACCATGAGCCGCCTCCAACGTAATTTTAGATTATTTGGCAGTACGTCCAACCGGCCAAACAACCGCAGCCCACATGTACCCACACCAGCCCAGGACCTCCACATTCAGCTTCTTCACCTGTAAGATCATCTGAGACCAGCCACCTGGACAGCTGATGAACCTGTTTGCACAACTGAAGAAATTCTGCAAAACTGTCAGAAAGTGTCTAAGGGAAGCTCATCTGTTTGCTTATCGTCCTCACCAGGGTCTTGAGCTGACTGCAGTTTCAACTGCTGTGTGGGTGAGCGGTTTGCTGATGTCATTATTGTGGGACAGAGGGATCCATGGTGGCGGTGGGGATATGGTATGTGCTGGTATAAGCTACGGACAACGAACACAATTGCATTTCATCAACGGCAATTTGAATGCACAGAGATACCGTGACGAGATCCTGAGGCCCATTGTCACGCAATTCACCGCCGCCATCACCTCACGTTTCAGCATTATAATGCACGGCCCCATGTCTCAAGGATCTGTACACAATTCCTGGAAGCTAAAAATGTTGCAGTTCTTCCACTGTCTACATACCAGACATGTCACCCATTGAGCATGTTTGGAATACTCTGGATCGATGTGTACAACAGTGTGTTCCAGTTCCTGCCAATATCCAGCAACTTTGCACAGTCATTGAAGAGGCCAAAATCAACAGCCTGATCAACTCCATGTGAAGGTGATGTGTCACACTGCATGAGGACAATGTTGGTCACACCAGATACTGACTGGTTTTCTGATCCACGCTCCTACCTTTTTTGGTTTCTGTAACCAACAGATGCATATCTGGATTACCAGTCATGTGAAATCCATAGATTAGAGCCTAATGAATTCATTTCAATTGACGGATTTCCTTTTAGTGTTCTGTTGGCATGCGTCTTCACTGACATTTTCAACATGTCCCTGATTGAGTCTGTAATACCAACATGTTTCAAGCAGACCACCATAGTCCCTGTGCCCAAGAACACAACGGCAACCTGCCTAAATGATTACAGACCCGTGGCACTCACGTCCGCAGCCATGAAGTGCTTTGAAAGGCTGGTAATGGCTCACAACACCATTATCCCAGAAACCCCACTCCAAATTGCATACCGCCCCAACAGATCCACAGATGATGCAATCTCTATTGCACTCTACACTGCCCTTTCCCACCTGGACAAAAGGAACACCTATGTGAGAATGCTATTCATTGACTACAGCTCAGCATTCAACACCATAGTGCCCTCAAAACTCATCATTAAGCTAATGACACTGGGACTAAACACCTCCCTCTGCAACTGAATCCTGGACTTCGACAAGCCGCCCCCAGTTGGTGAGGGTAGGTAGCAACACATCTGCCACACTGATCCTCAACACTGGAGCTCCCCATGGGTTTGTGCCCAGTCCCCGCTCTGGATAAGAGAGTCTGCTAAATTACTTAAATGTAATGTAATGTAAAAGGAGGACCGAGCATGCCACCATTCTCATCGACGGGGCTGTAGTGGAACAGGTTGAGAGCTTCAAGTTCCTTTGTGTCCACATCACCAACAAACTAGAATGGTCCAAACACACCAAGACAGTCATGAAGAGGGCACGACAAAGCCTATTCCCCCTCAAGGAACTAAAATGATTTGGCAAGGTGTCCTGAGATTCTCAAAAGGTTCAACAGCTGCAACATCGAGAGCATCCTGACTGGTTGCATCACTGCCTGGAATGGCAATTGCTCGGCCTCCGACCGCAATGCAATACAGAGGGTAGTGGGTACGGCCCAGTACATCACTGGGGCTAAGCTGCCGGCCATACAGGATCTCTACACCAGGCGGTGTCAGAGGAAGGGCCTAAAAATTGTCAAAGACCCCAGCCACCCCAGTCATAGACTGTTCTCTCTACTACCGCATGGCAAGCGTTACCGGAGTGCCAAGTCTAGGACAAAAAGGCTTCAACAGTTTTTACCACCAAGCCATAAGACTCCTGAACAGGTAATCAAATGGCTACCCGGACAATCTGCATTGTGCCCCGCCCACCAGCCCCTCTTTTACGCTACTGCTCCTCTCTGTTCATCATATATGCATAGTCACTTGAACCATATCTACCTCAATCAGCCTGACTAACCGGTGTGTGTATGTAGCCTCGCTACTGCTATTTTATTTTTTTACTGTTATTTTATTTCTTTACTTACCTATTGTTCACCTAATACCTTCTGTTGCACTATTGGTTAGAGCCTGTAAGTAAGCATTTCACTGTTGTATTCGGCACACGTGACAAATACACTGATTTGATTTACTGTTCCTTTTACTGATTATACAGTAACTCAGTAAAATCTTTGAAATTGTTGCATATTGCATTTATATTTTTATTCAGTGTATATCTTTTTTCATTTTTATGTTCAGGTAACATAATATAAAAGTATGCATTAAAGGTCTCTGTAATACACGGGGCAAAAAACTAATGTAGACATTAAGAAATGTATTTCTGTAGTTTCCAAAACATTTGTTTACAATGATGGGGGAGTACCAAGATGGAGGCAAGGTGGCTTCAACAAAGCGCCCCCCCCATCAGTCCCCTAGTGTGTGTATAATACATACATATCAATTTGATGCTATTTTAAAATGGACAAAAAATGAAATTCTCTTTGGCCTTCTACGCAGTTGCAAAGAAAAAGCCATATCTCAGACTGGCCAAGAAAAATAAAAGATTAAGATGGGCAAAAGAACACAGACACTGGACAGAGGAAGATTGGAAAAAAAGTGTTATGGACAGACGAATCTAAGATTGAGGTGTTCGGATCACAAAGAACATTTGTGAGATGCAGAAAAAAGTAAAAGATGCTGGAGGAGTGCTTTACACCATCGGTCAAGTATGGTGGAGGCAATGTGATGGTCTGATGGTGCTTTGGTGGTGGTAAAGTGGTAGATTTGTACAGGGTAAAAGGGATCTCGAAGAAGGAAGGCTATCATTCCATTTTGCAGCTCCATGCCATACCCTGTGGACGGTACATAATCGGAGCCAATTTCCTCCTACAACAGGACAATGAACCAAAGCACAGCTCCAAACTATGCAACAACTATTTAGGGAAAAAGAAGTCAGCTGGTATTCTGTCTATAATGGAGTGGCCAGTACAGTCACCGGATCTCAACCCTATTGAGATGCTGTGGGAGCAGCTTGATGGTATGGTACGTAAGAAGTGCCCATCAAGCCAATCCAACTTGTGGGAGGTGCTTCAGGAAGCATGGGGTGAAATCTCTTCAGATTACCTCAACAAATTGACAACTAGAATGCCAAAGGTCTGCAAGGCTGTAATTGCTGCAAATGGAGGATTCATTGACGAAAGCCCAGTTATTATTATTTTAATTAAAATTCATTATTTATAACCTTGTCAACATCTTGACTATATTTCCTATTCATTTTGCAACTCATTTCATGCATGTTTTGGGGTCACGGTTCAGTTACAGTACAGTGGAAAAATGAACTTCTAACTGTTAATGTAGTTAATGTTTGTTTATTTGGCAAAATACACTAAATTAAAAACCACCCTATTTGTGGCCAAGTCCAGTTTCTGTGACATTCATAATGTTCTTGGAATTGTGTTGTGACAGGGACTGTTCTGTTGGTCCAAAAGTAGAGGTCTAAAAAGTTGGCAGCGTTTTGAAATGGACCTGGGGCTTTCCCACCAAGACAAATACGCAGAAATAAATGTTTTAATGTAGAGACCTGTTCCATACGGACCCGAAGACAACCACTTCCATATAGACGTGGTCAATTTTGAGTGAAGAAGCAGCAGACAAGTCCACAGCTATTTTATGAACCAGAGCTGATACAGAGCCATGGAGAGCAGGCGCAGGAGGGGCCTTGTGTACTGGAAGCCAGGCAGTAACCAAACAAGACCATTTGCGCTAGTAGACTAACTTCTAGCTTGTCATAGCTAGGTTATTTACAGTTGATGTCAGAAGTTTACATACACTTAGGTTGGAGTCATTAAAACTAGTTTTTCAACCAATAAATCCACAAATTTCTTGTTAACAAACTATAGTTTTGGCAAGTCAGTTAGGACATCTACTTTTGCATGACACAAGTAATTTTTTCCAACAATTGTTTACAGACAGATTATTTCACTGTATCACAATTCCAGTGGATCAGAACAGCTTGGAAAATTACAGAAAATTATGTCATGGCTTTAGACACTTCTGATAGGCTAATTGACATCATTAGAGGTGTACCTGTGGATGTATTACAAAGCCTACCTTCAGTGCCTCTTTGCTTGACATCATGGGAAAATCAAAAGAAATCAACAAAGTCCTCAGAATTTCTTTTTATAGATCTCCACAAGTCTGGTGCATCCTTGAGAACAATTTCCAAACGCCTGAAGGTACCACGTTCATCTGTACAAACAATAGTACGCAAGTATAAACACCATGGGACCACGCAGCCATAATACCGCTCAGGAAAGAGATGCGTTCTGTCTCCTAGAGATGAATGTACTTAGGTGTGAAAAGTGTGAATCAATCCCAGAACAACAGCAAAGGACCGTGTGAAGATGCTGGAGGAATCAGGTACAAAAGTATCTATATCCACAGTAAAACGAGTCTAATATCGATATTTATTCATTCGGGTTCACAGTGCGGTCGAACCGAGGTCTCCATGACCGAACGGTTCAGTACTAATACCTTTACAACCCTAGTATCTACAACTTAGCACTTGTGCAGATCAGAAAGGATTGGATAGGTGAAGCAGCCTCTCCCCAAAGCCATTGGTGTTATGCTATATTCAGAATCCTTACAATGAGCTATGAATGTAGCCAAACAAAACGACAGTACTGTACTACTCACCACTGGCCAGCTCTGAAAGTGAAGTCTGGATGGACAGCTAGCCGGAGGCGTTTCACTGTCTCAGACTCGTCCATGATGCCACATACCTGCGCCGGATATACACCCTTGGCACAGACAGACACAAACTTTACAAATGTAATAAATAACCTGTCGATCATGAATATGAACAATTGTAAACTGTGGCAATAGTTAAGACTCTGTACACTACTAACCTATAGCATAAAGACAAGGAAAACTGTCTCAGCAATTGACAGTCTCGTAATAAAACACAGAATGTAGCCCAAAACCGTTTTCAGCTTTGAATTACATAAGCCACAGTTTTGCTGCTATAGTACGAACACAGCTGGGCGGTCACTCACATCTTGTCTGTAGTTGCTGGCTGTCCTCTCTAGATGGTCCATTTGTCTTCTGGACGACATTTTCCTGAAAAGGCAACAAAAATGCCTACTTTATTTTAAACATGTCCATCTAGTAGAAAATAATGTAGCCAAGCTGATCACCTCAAAGGTTACATAAGGCTATAACATCAATGGACCCTATAAAGACACTGCAGTGTTACCTGTGTGCAGATGTCAAAACACAAACGGCAAATTGACTTTTACCTAATGTCAGCTGGGTCCAACAAACTTTAGTAAATCATAATCTAAAAACAGGTAAGTAGTTCTGGGTGTATGGAGGCTCTGGTGTTGGAAAATAAGTGGCAAAAGTGTAGTAGCTGCACAATCAGTCTCTGCTCTCTCCTAACCCACAACAATGACAGTGGTGAACGGCCACCTGACCGCAACAATACTCGACATATTCGAGATGGAACTCAACTCACCTTGTGATCGAACAAGGGCACAATACACGGAACCGGTGTAGCAGCACACCGGACGCCCCCAGCAATGTGAAGCTTCGAGCAGCCCTGGACAGTAGACATGGGACGCTCATTGCGATAGGATGTCACTTCACCTTAACTTTATAGAGGAAACCTATTGCAAGAGAGGAAGAGAGGAATGTAGTGTTGGTTGGTGCTGTTGTGATGGCCAGTTGTAGGTGGTCTAAACCAGATTGACAGTCACGTAATCTAGTTCATTGATACAAAAATCGATTACAACACCCTTGGTCTCTTTCTTGTCACCCGGCATCTCAACATGTATGTCTGATGTAACTAGCATGATAACCAACTGTTGCAACCACAGCGTTCTTAATACATAGAAAACCATAGCATGGCAGCTCAGTCAGTCCAGTTACACAACCCTATGCCCTTTCACATGACAGCAAGCAGCTATCGTAACATTGCTTAGTCCTGGCTGCATTCTCTACGGAATATAGCTAGCTAGTCTCTCTGAAAACAAAGTCTTACCAATGTGATGAGAATGTTTCATGTGATCTTCTTCATTGTACAAGTTAGTTAGATAACCTTTCTGGTGAAAGCTTTGTTGACCCCGGAAGTGATTGACGGACGGCTCTTTCGCGGGTTCATATTTGCGCAGAAACTGCGCAGGCCACGTTCAACTTTGTTCTCAGCGAGAATAGATTCCGACCATACGATCCCTTACAGCTGCACTGTGGTCGGACAGGCTTCCTGTTTAGATTAATATATTAACGAGTCAGCGCAAAATATGGTTTGGAAATTGTACCTTAATCCAGGGATGAGAAATTGTTGTCTCCTTATCCCAACTGGTCTTTCCACACAATTCAAAGGAAAAGGAAGGTGTGGACTCAAGTCTACAAGATTAATAACACATCTGGGAAAAAGCAATGTAACAGAACCAAGAGGACTAAACAGTCCTACATTAATTGGGTTACTTTCAACTCCACCCAAATAAATAAAGAACCAACATACCTTGAAAGGAAGGAAATGGGTGACCGACCATTCCAAACGTTCCTGGCTGGAGAAGCAAAAGCACATCAAATAACATCAAACATATTCCACCCAATTGACCAGGTGTAGCAAGATATGGAGGAGTCCTGTGGTGATACTAATAAGATTATCTAATGTAAGAAGAGTTAGTAATCGTTCCCAACATGTGACAGTTCGTAACTAGACAAGGGCAATTCGATGGTTGGTTTATGCTGACTGTGGTTTCTTCATCTTTCTAATCTATAAAGTGGTGGTTAAGATTCTTCTCAGACTGAGAGAAAAGTATGTTTGGTGAAGGATGAGACGGTTGCCAGAAGGGATGAATACAACAATCTAGGTAGGACATACTGTTCATACATAGTCTAGTCGCAACATTGCAGTTTAAATGGTTGATGAATTACTGAAGATTTTAATTTGATATCAACAGGGATTATTTATTTATTATGTTCTCTTTCTCTGTCCCTCCTTCCACCTCTATCCCTCTACCTCAGTCTCTTCTCTGAAGTTCTTACCTTGTCCACACTGCACCATCTCCTTCACTGACTGTTACTTCTTGGACAACCACATCAAGACCAAACACCAGAAGCAGTACCTGGCCATGTTGAAAAGCCATGTCTCAAAGAGTAAAACAGTACACGCCCTCACAAACAGATGTTCCCACTGTAGCTGTATATTCCACACCCCATGACAGCTAGACATCCACACATGCCAGGCCCACCCCTCATTCCTTCCTCAGAAACCTGCCCGTCCCCCCAGCGTTCCGGGGGAAGTCCACCTATGCCTGCAGATTTTTGTACCTGGGCACCCTGCTGAAGCGCTGCAAGAATTTGCACAAAATGGCAGTTTTTGCACCAATGGACACATCGGTTTCTCCGACTGTGGGAAAAGCTTTGCTGGGGACTGGGGGCTTACCGGTGTCATGAACCAGAGGGCTCTAAACCTAAGGACACTAAGCCTGTGGTCTGTCTGGGAGTCTGGGGAAATCATCAGTCCTCCTATGAGCCTGAACATTCACATATTCATCCACACTGGAGAGAAGCCTTATAAATGCAAGGAGTGTGGCAAGTGCTTCTCAGAGAACAGCAGTTACCGTTGTCACTTGTTAATACAGTCAGGACTCAAGCCGTTGAAATACCGGTACTACGGGAAGGCTTTCAAACAGAAGTCGCTACACTGGACTCACCTGTCTGTACACACCGGTGAGAGGAAGTTCTCCTGCTCCCAATGAGACAAGCAGTAGGCAAGAAGGGCACATCTGACACTTCACCTGTTTTTTAGGCTTCACTCAGTGTGGGGATCTGTCTCAACACAAGCTCCTCTGCACTGGGGAAAAGCCATTTGAATTCCTTGAAATCTCCAACCGGTTTAACCACTATGTTTCTCTGACCAGTCACATGAGGAGCCAAACTCATCTTTATATGTACAGAAGATGATTGTATGCTGACTCTTCTGGTAATAAAGGTGGCAATGCCTGTTCTATCAGTCAGCAAATTGATCAGTCTGCCATCTGAAATGTCAGAATTGTGTATGCCGAGGTTACTTCTGAGCTTGGAGACATTTATACATTGAAACATCCACACACCATACTATTGATACTTTTGTTAGATATTTTATTCAGGATGAAAAATCTTGATTGTTTGCACTTCTAAATTATTCTAAAGGATTCTGTCACCATTAAGCCTACATTATAGGCTATTCGCTAACTAAATCTGGCAATTTCATAATATAGAATATTCCTTTATGTGCAGCATTGTACAAAATCATACAGCTTATTTCCTCTGTGATTTATGGTTTGTTCACACCATAGAACTTGCATTATATGTCCTTAAAACAGAAACCAAATCTAAATGCAGGCAAGATGCTGATTCCACAAGCCATTGCAAAGAATATACAGACATACAGTATAGCCACATCAGCATTGCTATTGAATTTAGCCTTAGACCTCTTGCCCATAGAGACCCAATTATGATACTGGCTCCTTACAACATGTGCTTTTATTATGTGCCTTTAGGCAATGTACTGTAACTATACTTCAAGTCAGTCTCAGGCCCCTTTAGGGACAACTAGCTGTTCGAAGTGCCACTGTTGCCGGGGGTGATGGGCACAGGGGCGCAGGAACAGACCCTTCTGGGTAGCGTTGCCCCCTCTCTGGTGGCCTCCTGTGTCCCTCTGCTGCTTATCCTCCTCCTTCACAGCTTCCAGACATCTCTGGGTCTGCAAGTGAACCACCTGGCCACTCAGCTGAAGAAAAATATATATAAATTATTAATTGTCTGTATTATTATTATATCTGTGTCAAATTACAAACACCTAAATAAGTAACACTTCATACAGCTCTATTATTATTTTTTGCTTATTTATTTTGTACAAGTTTGCAGTTGTCATGTCATGCATGACCTTTGCCGCTTCACTGACCTTGATGACCCTCCACTGTGGTTTGTTGCGAGGTGGCTGATGGGCGGGGCACGGTGTTAGTACCACCCTCTCGCCTTGGGCGTGGAAACACAGCCGTCCCGCTGGCCCCCAGCGCACCTCTCCCATGGAGTTCAGCTCACAGTGCTGAAGTGAGAACAGACAGAGGAGTAAAACTTTAGTCTTCATCACCACATCAGCATCATCATGATCTTCTGATTTAGGATCTGCTCTCACTGTCTCCAATATCATCATTGTCATGGTTACCTGGTAGCCATTGCCACTGCAGGGTGCAACATCCATAGTGGCGCCCTGTGCACCCCGTCCTCCAGGGTAATCCGCACAATAGCCAGTGCCAACATTGTACAGCTTCAAACATACAGGCACAATATGTTATATGATACATTCATGTTCAACATACAGCACAAGAATAACACAATATATTAGTCAAAGTATAAGGATAATGATATAATAGCTATACAAGTGTGTGTGGGGGGGGGGGTGAGTTCTACCTCCCCTGAGAGTGAAGGTCTGTCCTGGGGTATATAGAGGTCTGGGTAGACATTAGTCAGGAACCAGTGGAAGTTACGACAGCCCAGTCTCTTCTTCAGTCTGACTAGCTCTGTAATGTTAGGACTCTCAGACTGCACAGGGAACAGGACACACACATTAATTTGAGATCAACGCCAGAAGCAGACATGCGCAAACACACACACACACACACGCACTGATTGTACAAAACATTAGGAACTCCTGCTCTTTCCATGACAGACTGACCAGGTAAATCCAGGTGAAAGCTATAATCCCTTATTGATGTCATCTGTTAAATCCACTTCAATCAGTGTAGATAAAGGGGAGGAGACAGGTTAAAGAAGGATTTTTAAGCCTTGAGACTTGGATGTGTGTGTGCCATTCAGAGGGTGAATAGGCAAGACAACATTTAAGTGCCTTTGAACAGGGTATGGTAGTAGGTTCCAGGTGACCTGATCAGGTCAAGAACTGCAACGCTGATGGTTTTTTCACGCCCAACAGTTTCCCGTGTGTGTCAAGAATGGTCCACCACCCAAAGCACATCCAGACAGCTTGACACAACTATGGGAAGTATTGAAGTCAATATGAGCCAACATCCCTGTAGTCCATGTCCTGAGAGCAAAAGGGGGTGCAACTCAATATTAAGAAGATGATCCTAATGATTTGCACACTCAGGACACATACACGCCTATAGATATAAATGCACGCACACACACACACGTGCACACACCGCATACACACACCCTACCTGCCTGATGAAGTGAGCTAGTGTATCTCTCTTATAGTAGATCTTCCTGAAGGCATCCAGCCAGGTATCAGCGATGCGTATCTTGTTCCTCTGGAGGATGTCCTGGTCAGGGAGGGTATAGGGCTGGTGATGGCGCCCCAGGTGAGCCACTCTGGAGCAGGGGACCACCTCCATGGAGCCCCCACACAACCACACCTGGACAAACAGACAGACAGACACAGGGAGATGCCATCACCTTTTTTTGTTGGAATATGACTTCACCAAGATGAGCAGCCCAATCTACAGAAGCCTTGTAGAATCATCTGCACATCTAAGCTCCACAGACAGTTGTGTCTCCACTCAGACTCCATTACTTTCGCTACATTGTCAAAATGTCTTTCAACTGAAGATGTATGTTTGAATCTTTAATTGCTAGGATCACAAAAGCTTCACATTCACTGACACCTGTCTGCAAATACACTATCAACCACTGCGATCCTATTCCTCTTTATTTCCCAAGGTCTACGTTTGCTCATCATTTCAAACCAAACCAATTAAACATTCCATGATGGATATAAAAATTCCATAACGGCACCCTATTCACTAGTGCACTACTTTCGAACCAGGGCCCATATGTAACATGCAACATAATCCTGCTAGTGAGACATTCCATCATCAATCAGCCCTTTGCATTCCATATATAACATTTACATTTACATTTAAGTCATTTAGCAGACGCTCTTATCCAGAGCGACTTACAAATTGGATAACCTCCCCCCCTTTACCCTGATGGACAGCTCCTTACACCCCCCACATAGAGAAGTCACATTTTAAAATTCCTAATTAGACACTTTAGGGCTCTATTGTTATTGTTTTTATTTAACCTTTTTTTTAACAAGTCAGTTAAGTACAAATTCTTATTTACAATGACGGCCAACCCCGGACGACGCTGGGTCAATTGTGCGCCACCCTATTCAATCCCCATTGCGGAAGTTCAGCTGTTGTCACGTTCTGACCTTTATTTTCTGTGTTTTGTGTTTAGTTAGTATGGTCAGGGCGTGAGTTGGGTGGGCAGTCTATGTTTGTTTGTCTAGGTTTTGGGAATTTCTATGTTTCGGCCTAGTATGGTTCTCAATCAGAGGCAGGTGTCAGTAGTTGTCTCTGATTGAGAATCATACTTAGGTAGCCTGGGTTTCACTGTGTGTTTGTGGGTGATTGTTTCCTGTCTCTGTGTATGCACCAGATAGGACTGTAATTTGAGTTTTCACGTTTTCTTGTTTTGTTAGTTTGTTCATGTGTACCTTATATCATTAAAAAGTACCATGGAAAATTACCACGCCGCGTATTGGTCCTCTGATCCGTTTCGCCTCTCTTCTTCGGAAGAAGAGGAGGCAACTCGTTACAGAATCACCCACCACAATCGGACCAAGCGGCGTGGTAAAGGACAGCGACGACAGCAGCAGCAGCATCAACAACAGAGGCCACCATCACAGGACTCCTGGACATGGGAGCAGATATGGAACGAAGAGGGACCCTGGGCACGGGCTGGGGAAAATCGCAGCCCCAAAGCAGAGCTGGAGGCAGCGAAAGCTGATCGGCGGCAATATGAGGAGCCAGCACGGCAGTGCGACAGGTACGAGAGGCAGCCCCAAATTTTTTTTTTTTTTTTTTGGGGCACACGAGGGGTGGTACTAAGCCAGGTAGCAGACCTGAGCTCACTCCTCGTGCTTATTATGAGCAGCGCATTACTGGTCAGGCACCGTGTTATGCGGTTGAGCGCACGGTGTCGCCAGTGCGTGTCCATAGCCCGGTGCGCTATAGGGCAGCCCCCGAGAGTGCCATGCGAGTGTGGGCATTGAGCCAGGGCGTATGGTGCCTGCTCAGCGGGTCTGGTCGCCGGTACGCAGTCTGGGTCCAGGTTATCCTGCGCCGGCTCTGCGTGCTGTGTCTCCGGGGCGCTGGGAGGGTGCAGTGCGTCCTCTGCCTGCGCTCCGCTCGTACCGGGCAACTGTGGGAGTGGAGCCTAGGGGAGAGGTGCGTGTAGTAAGCACTAGATCTCCCGTGCTTACCCACAGCCCGGTTCAACCTGTGCCTGCACTTTTGAGGGTCCGGGCTCGAGTAGTTGTCCAGCCTGGGGAAGTGGTGCCAAGGTTGCGCACCAGAGCTCCAGTGCTCCCCACAGCCCGGTCTTTCAGGCTCCTCCTAACACCAAGCCTCCTGAAAGTCTCCCCAGCCTGGTAGTTCCTGTGGCAGCCCCACGCACCAGGCTGTCTCTCAGTCTCCTCCCTGCAGGTGCTCCCGCCTGTCCGGCGCCGCTGCCGGAGCCTCTCGCCTGTCCGGCGCCGCTGCCGGAGCCTCCCGCCTGTCCGGCGCTGCTGCCGGAGCCTCCCGCCTGTCCGGCGCCGCTGCCGGAGCCTCCCGCCTGTCCGGAGCCTCCCGCCTGTCCGGCGCCGCTGCCGGAGCCTCCCGCCTGTCCGGCGCCACTGCCGGAGCCTTCCGCCTGTCCGGCGCCGCTGCCGGAGCCTCCCGCCTGTCCGGCGCCGCTGCTGGAGCGTCCCGCCTGTCCGGCGCCGCTGCCTCCTGTAGCAGCTCCACGCACCAGGCTGTCTCTCTGTCTCCTCTCTGCAGGTGCTCCCGCCTGTCCGGCGCCGCTGCCGGAGCCTCCCGCCTGTCCGGCGCTGCTGCCGGAGCCTCCCGCCTGTCCGGCGCCGCTGCCGGAGCATCCCGCCTGTCCGGCGCCGCTGCCGGAGCATCCCGCCTGTCCGGCGCCGCTGCCGGAGCCTCCCGCCTGTCCGGCGCCGCTGCCGGAGCCTCCCGCCTGTCCGGCGCCGCTGCCGGAGCCTCCCGCCCGGAGCCTCCCGCCCGGGCGCCGCTGCCGGAGCCTCCCGCTTGTCCGGAGCCTCCCGCCTGTCCGGCGCCGCTGCCGGAGCCTCCCGCCTGTCCGGCGCCGCTGCCGGAGCCTCCCGCCTGTCCGGCGCTGCTGCCGGAGCGTCCCGCCTGTCCGGCGCCGCTGCCGGAGCGTCCCGCCTGTCCGGCGCCGCTGCCGGAGCCCCTCAGCCCAGAGGCGCCAGAGCCCCTCAGCCCAGAGGCGCCAGAGCCCCTCAGCCCAGAGGCGCCAGAGCCCCTCAGCCCAGAGGCGCCAGAGCCCCTCAGCCCAGAGGCGCCAGAGCCCCTGTCCCTCTGTCCAGAGCCCCTGTCCCTCTGTCCAGAGCCCCTGTCCCTCTGTCCAGAGCCCCTGCCCCTCTGTCCCGAGCTGCCCCTCTGTCCAGTGGGGTCATTGAGAGGGGTTGCCATGGTGAGAAAGCCACGGAGGCGGAAAATGAGGCGGACAAAGACAAGGGTGAAGTGGGGTCCGCGTCCCGCGCCAGAACCGCCACCGCGGACAGACGCCCACCCAGACCCTCCCCTATAGGTCAAGGTTTTGCGGCCGGGAGTCCGCACCTTTGGGGGGGGGTACTGTCACGTTCTGACCTTTATTTTCTGTGTTTTGTGTTTAGTTAGTATGGTCAGGGCGTGAGTTGGGTGGGCAGTCTATGTTTGTTTGTCTAGGTTTTGGGAATTTCTATGTTTCGGCCTAGTATGGTTCTCAATCAGAGGCAGGTGTCAGTAGTTGTCTCTGATTGAGAATCATACTTAGGTAGCCTGGGTTTCACTGTGTGTTTGTGGGTGATTGTTTCCTGTCTCTGTGTGTGCACCAGATAGGACTGTAATTTGAGTTTTCACATTTTCTTGTTTTGTTAGTTTGTTCATGTGTACCTTATATCATTAAAAAGTACCATGGAAAATTACCACGCCGCGTATTGGTCCTCTGATCCGTTTCGCCTCTCTTCTTCGGAAGAAGAGGAGGCAACTCGTTACAGCTGTACAGCGTGATTGAAATGTAAAGGCAATGTTTCCCACAATAGTGGAGACTGTATTCCCGGTAAATGTTGCATATGTCGGCTCAATCGAAAATGACCTTATATTTCTATCGGGGGACCTGTACTGCTTCACTAAACAGCCATTGAATTATTATACTTAGAATTGTAATTCAAATTTTCGCTGAGCACTATTTTTTTTCTCCATCACTCACAGCCAAAGATACTAGATATCCGACCGTTGTTGTCAACGTAATCCACTAACGAATTGCAAAAATGGCTGAAGTTGGAGACTTTTATCTCCCTCACCAACTTCAAACATCTGCTATCTGAGCAGCTAACCGATCGCTGCAGCTGTACATAATCTATCGATAAATAGCCCACCCATTTTTACCTACCTCATCCCCATACTGTTTTTATTTATTTACTTTTCTGCTCTTTTGCACACCAATATCTCTACCTGTACATGACCATCTAATCATTGTAATCATTTATCACTCCAGTGTTAATCTGTAAAATTGTAATTATTCACCTACCTCCTCATGCCTTTTGCACACAATGTATATAGACTCTCTTTTTTTTCTACTGTGTTATTGACTTGTTAATTGTTTACTCCATGTGTAACTCTGTGTTGTCTGTTCACACTGCTATGCTTTATCTTGGCCAGGTCGCAGTTGCAAATGAGAACTTGTTTTCAACTAGCCTACCTGGTTAAATAAAGGTGAAAAAAAAACACAAAAAAACGAACATTTTATATTCATCCAATGTCTGGCATGTTTTTGGATGGCGTGATGATGTCTTCACTGCATAGAGCTGTTCTCCATGGGCACTGAGTGCTCGTGCGAATATGAAGTTGGTCCGTATGCAACCCGGATATAGACGGTCCGTGAATCGGCAAATGTTAGTGGATTACGTTGACAACAACGGTCGGATATCTTGGACAAAGTCTCTCGTTCTTATTATAGCTCTATGGTCATAAAAATCCACCTTTCCAGAAACATGTCTCTCACCGTTGCTGCTTGCTATAGACCACCTTCTGTGCCCAGCTGTGCCCTCGATACCATATGTGAATTGATTGCCCCCCATCTATCTTCAGATCTCGTGCTATTAGGTGACCTAAACTGGGACATGCTTAACACCCCGGCCATCCTACAATCTAAACTCAATACCTCCAATCTCACATAAATTATCAATGAACCTACCAGGTACAACCACAAATCCGTAAACACGGGCACCCTCATAGATATCATCCTGACCAACCTGCCCTCCAAATACACCTCTGCTGTCTTTAACCAGGATCTCAGCGATCACTGCCTCATTGCCTGCACCCGTAATGGGTCTGCGGTCAAATGACCTCCACTCATCACTGTCATCATTGACCTCATTCCGTCAGTAGAGGATGCCTGGTTATTCATTAAAAGTGCTTTCCTCACCATCATAAGTAAGCATGCCTGGTTATTCATTAAAAGTGCTTTCCTCACCATCATAAGTAAGCATGCCAAATTCCAAAAAATGTACAACCAGGATCAGATATAGCCCTTGGTTCACTCCAGACCTGACTGCCCTTGACCAGCACAAAAACATCCTGTGCCGTACTGCATTAGCATCGAATAGCCCCCGCGATATGCAAGTTTTCAGGGAAGTTAGGAACCAATATACACAGGCAGTTAGGAAAGCAAAGGCTAGCTTTTTCAAACAGAAATGTGCATCCTGTATCACAAACTCCAAAAAGTTCTGTGACACTGTAAAGTCCATGCAGAATAAGAGCACCTCCTCCCAGCTGCCCACTGCACTGAGGCTGGGAAACACTGTCACCACCAATAAATCCACCATAATTGAGAATTTCAATAAGCATTTTTCTACAGCTGGCCATGCTTTCCACCTGGCCACCCCTACCCTGGTCAACAGCCCTGCACCCCCCCCACAGCAACTTGCCCAAGCCTCCCCATTTCTCCTTCACCAAAATCCAGATAGCTGATGTTCTGAAAGAGCTGCAAAATCTAGACCCGTACAAATCAGCGGGGCTAGACAATCTGGACCCTCTCTTTCTAAAATTAGCAGCCGAAATTGTTGCAACCCCTATTACTGGCCTGTTCAACCTCTCTTTCCTATTGTCTGAGATCCCCAAAGATTGGAAAGCTGCCGCGGTCAACCCCTTCTTCAAAAGGGGAGACACTCTAGAGCCAAACTGCTACAGACCTATATCTGTCCTACCCTTCCTCTCTAAGGTCTTCAAAAGCCAAGTTAACAAACAGATCACCGACCATTTCGAATCCCACCATACCTTCTCCGCTATGCAATCTGGTTTCCGAGCTGGTCATGGGTGCATCTCAGCCACACTCAAGGTCCTAAACGATATCATAACCGCCATCGATAAGAGACAATAGTGTGCAGATGTATTCATTGACCTAGCCAAGGCTTTCGACTCTGTCAATCACCACATTCTTATCGGCAGACTCAACAGCCTTGGTTTCTCAAATGACTGCCTACCCTGGTTCACCAACTACTTCTCTGACAGAGTTCAGTGTGTCAAATCTGAGGGCCTATTGTCCTGACCTCTGGCAGTCTCTGTATACATCAATGATGTCGCTCTTACTGCTGGTGATTCTCTGATCCACCTCTACGCAGACAACACCATTCTGTATACTTCTGGACCTTCTTTGTACACTGTGTTAACTAACCTCCAGACGAGCTTCAATGCCATACAACTCTCCTTCCGTGGCCTCCAACTGCTCTTAAACGCAAGTAAAACTAAATGCATGCTATTCAACCGATCGCTGCCCGCACCTGCCCGCACGTCCAGCATCACTACTCTGGACGCTTCTGACTTAGAATATGTGGACAACTACAAATACCTAGGTGTCTGGTTAGACTGTAAACTCTCCTTCCATACTCACATTAAGCATCTCCAATCCAAAATTAAATCTAGAATCAGCTTCCAATTTCGCAACAAAGCCTCCTTCACTCATGCTGCCAAACATTCCCTCGTTAAACTGACTATCCTGCTGATCCTAGACTTCGGCGATGTCATTTACAAAATAGCATCCAACACTCTACTCAGCAAATTGGATGCAGTCTATCACAGTGCCGTCCGTTCTGTCACCAAAGCCCCATATACTACCCACCACTGCAACCTGTATGCTCTCGTTGGCTGGCGCTCACTTCATATTCTTCCCCAAACCCACTGGCTCCAGGTCATCTACAAGTCTCTGCTAGGTAAAGCCCCGCCTTATCTCAGCTCACTGGTCACCATAGCAGCACCAAACTGTAGCACACGCTCCAGCAGGTATATTTCACTGGTCACCCCCAAAACCTTTCTTTCCAGTTCTCTGCTGCCAATGACTGGAATGAATTGCACAAATCACTGAAGCTGGAGACTTATATCTCCCTCACTAACTTTAAGCACCAGCTGTCAGAGCAGCTCATAGATCACTCCACCTGTACATAGCCCATCTGTAAATAGCCCATCCAACTACCTCATCCCCATACTGTTATTTATTTATTCATTTTTGCTCCTTTGCACCCCAGTATCTCTACTTGCACATTCATCTTCTGCACATCTATCACTCCAGTGTTTAATTGCTAAATTGTATTTATTTCGCCACTATGGCCTATTTATTGGCTTACTTCCCTTATCATGCCTCATTTACACACACTGTATATAGACTTTTTCAAATCAAATCAAAGTTTATTTATCACGTGCGCCGAATACAACAGGTGTAAACCTTACAGTGAAATGCTTACTTACAGGCTCTAACCAATAGTGCACAAAATGTATTAGGTGAACAATAAGTAAGTAAAGAAATAAAACAGCAGTAAAAAGACAGCCTCCATACAGTAGCGAGGCTATAAAATTAGCGAGGCTACATACAGACACCGGTTAGTCAGGCTGATTGAGGTAGTATGTACATGTAGATATGGTTAAAGTGACTATGCATATATGATGAACAGAGAGTAGCAGTAGTGTAAAAGAGGGGTTGGCGGGTTGTGGGTGGCGGGACACAATGCAAATAGCCCGGTTAGCCAATGTGCGGGAGCACTGGTTGGTCGGCCCAATTGAGGTAGTACAGTGGGGCAAAAAAGTATTTAGTCAGCCACCAATTGTGCAAGTTCTCCCACTTAAAAAGATGAGAGAGGCCTGTAATTTTCATCATAGGTACACTTCAACTATGACAGACAAAATGAGAAAATAAATCCAGAAAATCACATTGTAGGATTTTTTTTATGAATTTATTTGCAAATTATGGTGGAAAATAAGTATTTGGTCAATAACAAAAGTTTATCTCAATACTTTGTTATATACCCTTTGTTGGCAATGACAGAGGTCAAACGTTTTCTGTAAGTCTTCACAAGGTTTTCACACACGGTTGCTGGTATTTTGGCCCATTCCTCCATGCAGATCTCCTCTAGTGCAGTGATGTTTTGGGGCTGTTGCTGGGCAACATGGACTTTCAACTCCCTCCAAAGATTTTCTATGGGGTTGAGATCTGGAGACTGGCTTGGCCACTCCAGGACCTTGAAATGCTACTTACGAAGCCACTCCTTCGTTGCCCTGGCGGTGTGTTTGGGATCATTGTCATGCTGAAAGACCCAGCCACGTTTCATCTTCAATGCCCTGGCCTGGACATGTACTGGCTTAAGCAGGGGGACACGTCTGGCACTGCAGGATTCGAGTCCCTGGCGGCGTAGAGTGTTACTGATGGTAGGCTTTGTTACTTTGGTCCCAGCTCTCTGCAGGTCATTCACTAGGTCCCCCCGTGTGGTTCTGGGATTTTTGCTCACCGTTCTTGTGATCATTTTGACCCCACGGGGTGAGATCTTGCGTGGAACCCCAGATTGAGGGAGATTATCAGTGGTCTTGTATGTCTTCCACTTCCTAATAATTGCTCCCACAGTTGATTTCTTCAAACCAAGCTGTTTACCTATTGCAGATTCAGTCTTCCCAGCCTGGTGCAGGTCTACAATTTTGTTTCTGGTGTTCTTTGACAGCTCTTTGGTCTTGGCCATAGTGGATTTTGGAGTGTGACTGTTTGAGGTTGTGGACTGGTGTCTTTTATAGTGATAACAAGTTCAAACAGGTGCCATTAATACAGGTAACGAGTGGAGGACAGATGAGCCACAGAGGAGCCTCTTAAAGAAAAAGTTACAGGTCTGTGAGAGCCAGAAATCTTGCTTTTTTTTTAGGTGACCAAATACTTATTTTCCACCATAATTTGCAAATAAATTCATTAAAAATCCTACAATGTGATTTTCTGGATTTTCTTCTTCTCATTTTGTCTGTCATCGTTGAAGTGTACCTATGATGAAAATTACAGGCCTCTTTCATCTTTTTAAGTGGGAGAAGTTGCACAATTGGTGGCTGACTAAATACTTTTTTTGCCCCACAGTATGTACATGAATGTATAGTTAAATTGACTATGCATATATGATAAACAGAGAGTAGCAGCAGCGCAAAAAGAGTGGTTGGGGGGGCACACAATGCAAATAGTCCAGGTAGCCATTTGATTACCTGTTCAGGAGTCTTATGGATTGGGGGTAAAAACTGTTGAAGCCTTTTTGTCCTAGACTTGGCACTCCGGTAACGCTTGCCATGCAGTAGTAGAGAGAACAGTCTATGACTGGAGTGGCTGGGGTCTTTGACAATTTTTAGGGCCTTCCTCTGACACCACCTGGTGTAGAGGTCCTTTTTCTATTGTGTTATTGACTGTATGTTTGTTTATTTCATGTGTAACTCTGTGTTGTTGTTTGTGACGCACTGCTTTGCTTTATCTTGGCCAGGTCGCAGTTGTAAATGAGAACTTGTTCTCAACTAGCCTACCTGGTTAAATAAAGGTGAAATTAAATAAATAACCTCCCTTCTTTACCCTGATGGACAACTCCATCTGCTCCGCCCCCCAGAACAGCATGCCTGGATCATAACCTCCCACGCTCTGGAAGAAGTGTCTGTCAATTGCTAAGACCACGCCCACCAACGCCGGACTCCTACAGGACAATGAAAGGAGAGGAAATATCAAAAGATTAGACAGGGATAGGTACTACTAGGGGTCGATTTTGAGCTGGACATGTCTGTAATCTCGGTATTTGACTGTAGTATTCCAGAGGTCAGACTATATTTACTGGACAGGCTCCACTGGTGAATCCTGGTTTTCCTGTTGGGACAGGGATTCCCAGTTGAAGTCCAGTCTCCAGTCAAACACTCCCCTGTGTGGCCACTGGGTGGCGTTGTACTGGAACGTCTGCCAGTCTATCACGTCTATGATGGGGGACACCACTCTGGTCCTGGAGATGGGAGGAGATAGGCACAGAGGAAACTCATATAACTTCTAGAACTAGATCAGAAACATTTTCTCGCAATGAAGATTAAAAACCTAAGATTTTATTACATGGATGTAAATCTGCAGACAGATTATTGGTCGATGATAACCTATAATTTCATAAAACATCACAGAAGAAGAGCAGGGATTCAGGAAGGGAATTAAAGAGGTTTGAGGGAGAGAGAGAGAGAGATGGAGTAGTGCCAGGCAGCAATATAAGGACCCTGTTTAATCCTAGTCTAAATGGCTGCTACCCTGCTGGATAGAGCTCAGCAAGTAAACTACCATAGTCCGGAGGCAATTAAGGATTAGATATAATACACAGAGACAGATTCACACAAACACAGACATAAATTATGCCATTTTGTGTGTGTGTGTGTGTTTATGTGTGTACCTGTCCTGTGCCACTCGCTCCAATAGTGGTTCCAACCAGCCCCTGTGGCACTCGCAGTGTGAGTCCATGAAGACCAGTACCTCCCCCACAGCTCTGGCTGCACCCAGAGAGCGACACCCTGCCACGCCCAGACGCCACGTGCTGCGGACTAGACGCACCCCTTCCAGCAGCAACACATACTCACTCAGCACACTCTTCAGGTGACCTACAGATAGGGGAGGCAGGGTCAGGTGACCTACAGATAGGGGAGGCAGGGTCAGGTGACCTACAGATAGGGGAGGCAGGGTCAGGTGACCTACAGATAGGTGCGACAGGGTCAGGGTCAGACACACACAGTACCAGTCAATAGTTTGGACACACCTACTCATTCCAGGGTTTTTCTTTATTCTTACTATTATTTACATTGTAGAATAATAGCGAAGACATCAAAACTATGAAATAACACATATGGAGTCATGTAGTAACCAAAAAGTTGTTAAACAAATCCAAACAATATTTCTGTAACCTTCTTTATACTTCAAAGTAGCCATTTTCCTGTTGAAAAACAAATGATAGTCCCACTAACGCAAACCAGATGGGATGGTGTATTGCTGCAGAATGCTGTTGTAGCCATGCTGGTTAATTAAGTGTGCCTTGAATTCTAAATAAATCACTGACAGTGTCACCGGCAAAGCACCCCCACACCATCACACCTCCTCCTCCATGCTTCATGGTGGGAACCACACATGCAGAAATCATCCGCTCACCTACTCTGCGTCTCACAAAGACACGGCAGTTAGAACCAAAAATCTCAAATTTGGACTCATCAAACCAAAAGGACATATTTCCACCGGTCTAATGTCTATTGCTCGTGTTTCTTGGCCCAAGCAAGTCTCTTCTTCTTATTGGTGTCCTTTAGTAGTGGTTTCTTTGCAACAATTTGACCATGAAGGCCTGATTCACACAGTCTCCTCTGAACAGTTGATGTTGAGATGTGTCTGTTGAACGCTGTGAAGCATTTAATTGGGCTGCAATCGGAGGCTGGTAACTCTAATGAACTTATCCTCTGTAGCAGAGGTAACTCTGAGTCTTCCTTTCCTGTGGCGGTCCTCATGAGAACCAGTTTCATCATAGCGCTTCATGTTTTTTGTGACTGCACTTCTTGACATTTTTTGTCTTGACATTTTCCAGATTGAATGACCTTCATGTCTTAAAGTAATGATATACTGTTGTTTCTCTTTGCTTATTTGAGCTGTTCTTGCAATAATATGGACTTGGTATTTTACCAAATAGGGCTATCTTCTGTATACTACCCCTAACTTGTCACAACACAACTGATTGGCTCAAATACATTAAGGAAAGAAATTCCACAAATTAACATTTAACAAGGCACGTGTTAATTGAAATGCATTCCAGGTGACTACCTCATGAAGGTGGTTGAGAGAATGCCAAGTGTGCAAAGCTGTCATCAAGGAAAATGGTGGTGACTTTGAAGAATCTCAAATATAAAATAGATTTGGATTTGTTTAACACTTTTTTTGGTTACTACATGATTCCATATGTGTTGTTTCATAGTTTTGATGTCTTCACTATTATTCTATAATGTAGAAAACAGTAAAAATAAAGAAAAACCCTTGAATGAGTAGTGGTGTCCAAACTTTTGACTGGTACTGTATGTCCAATTCCAAATGAACCCCAGGGATGGATGTGTACAGTAATAACATGGGCATAGCACAACTCGGATTACAGGTGGAAGTTTGGTCATTTCCTAAGACCTATCCTTTCAGACAAGTGCAAACGGGTTTGGGACACTTGGGGGCTAGGGGTCTATTCAGAATCTGCACTATAAAATAGTTGAATATGGTGGGAATAGAGTGAACAAGTTTCGTCAGATATGCAGTGATGTTGTAGTGGTACTTTAGACTAATTAGATACAACTCGTGCCAATTGTTTGAGTACTGTCTTCTACACGCACCATGCTGACTGAGGTCGTCCACGAGCAGGACCTCGCGCAGGTACTCCTTGGGCGCTGTGTCGAGCACGCTGTGCACGGTGCGGAGGAGCGTGGACCAAGCCTCGTCATGGAAACATATCACCACGCTCGCGGACGGCAGCGACTCACTGTAACGCTCAACGAGGCACCTGTCAAAGCATTCCCATTGATTGACAGGGGTATAGACGCACGAGTAATTACGCACGAACCCATTAGCTTTACTAAACAATATACCATATTTCGTAGTTAGTGAGATCTTGAAATTAGACTACATATTTGTCATTGATAGCTCTTGTCGAGTCTATCTAGTTATTTTAGATACGTTGTTGAAGAGCCCTTTTTTGGCGTGGTGCGCTCCTTGGGAACATGCAGGACACTTACGAAGGATGGCGAGCCTCGGGCAATCTGCGATGCAGTGAGATCCGTTCGCTCACCAGCTCATTGAAGCCGTATTTCTGCAGAGCAGACTTCTCCATGTCCCTTTCTAGCCCCTCCAGCTTCAGCCGCACCGGTCTCCCCATATTCCCGTGCGTCGGTAGCACCGGGACCGCTGATTCCTTCTTGGCGCTTGATATAACCATCCGGTAATTCCCCTTCCTCGGCGGTGCAGCTGGGTTCCTCACCTGGGTTGAGGGCACGAAGAGAAGCTGGTCCTCCTGCAGGGAGTTCAGCGGCGCGAGACCGAGATTATGCTCCTGTTTGAGACGGTCCCAGGAATCCACGATCACCTCCAGGTCCGGTGGACCAGAGAGCCGCTGGAAGGGACGGCGGGGCGAGTTGGGCGGTGTTTGGGTCTGATCCCGAAAGACCAGGTCCATGAGGGCCAGCGTGGCCACGGATAGAGCGAGGATAAGTAACCAGAGACAGAGCATCACCCGGCGGCATGGTCTGGGTCTGCTCCAAAGCCGCATAGTGAGCGGGAGAGAGAGAGGAGAGCGACGGGTTCACATAGAGAAGTCAGGGCTGAATCTTATTTCCCTCATCAAATTTGACCGGGGACAACATGGTCAGATACTGCACCTTTTGGCTACAACTTTTTAACCATAACGTTTTAGGCTTGCAATGGATAGTCCGTAATCATGACCAAATGAAATTACGCATAGATGTTGTTCTTTAGTTTTTGTCCATAATTCTTCCACGGTGTCCTTCCAAAAACTGCAGCTCTGAACACGTTAGCGCTTCGTTTCACCTCCGACAAATGTGGTTTCCAGTTATGTCCCTTGTTCCATGATACTCATTGCTGTTGGAGTGAAGTGCGTAAAATATGTCCTTCCACCGCGCCCCTGTGGTCCTAACGCGAGATTTAACCCCTGCAAGACTAGCGGATTTGAAGGCCACACGTGTTCAAACACCTTGCTTGCTCTATCACCGTAATGACTAACTGACAATAACAGTTTAGGAAATCAATATCCAGGCCTATAGCCCTAACACGTTGGCCTATAGCCCTAACACGTTGGCCTATAGCCCTAACACGTTGGCCTATAGCACTATAAGTGAATAGAAAATATAGGCAAAGAACAAAAACACACTCAATCATTCAAATATGGCTAAAATTATATATATCTGTCATAAGAAAATATTTTGCCATCATTATATCTGATGTCAACTTCTAAAAGAAGGGGCAACATAAACGGAGAACAGACTGTCATCAATATAGGCCTCGATTCAATCCGTAGTTCTGATGACCTGGGCTACAGTGTGATAGAAATGTCACGTATTCCCGCATTCGGAGACGACATTCATAGTATAACACTATATGTCTGCTATATCGCGCTACGGAGCTGATTTCCAGCGCTACGGAGCTGATTTCCAGCGCTACGGATTGAATCGAGCCCATAGTTTATTTGTGTATGCGAGTACTGCGCCCCTCCTCGCTGTGAGCTCGAGGCAGCATCACTCCCCGGTCAGACATCAGAGTTATTCCCCGGGCCAGCTGGCCAACAGCCTCGCGGTCCCATGACTGGCTGTTTGACTGTGATGCCAGCGGCTGCAGACTCGATCTCTCCAGTTTTCACATTGATTCTTGGCAGCCACTGTGGCTGTTTTCTTCACCGCTGTTGGAAACAGGGTGCCTGGCTCCACACCGCCCAAAGTCTCCTCTTCCCCCCCTTTGTAGACTTTTAGTTTCATCATATTTTATATAAGAACCATGCAGCCTACTGTAATGCTACAGTGTGAGGGTGCATTTGGAGAAGTGTTGAAATGGGCCACAGTGTGCTTATAACAGGACAACAATAGAAAAGGGTCTACATAGTCATGTCTGTCTCTATCTTGACTCTCTGTATGTGTCTCTACTTATGTCATATCTCTTTCTTGGAATGCCTGTCTGTTAGTGTTGGGTAGTATTGACAGAGTTAGTTCTGTCTTGGCATGCCTATCTGTTACTGTTGGGCAGTGTTGACAGAATTAGTTCGGTCTTTGCATGTGTCTGTAGGTGTTGGGTACTGTTGCCAGTTAGTTCAGTCTTTGCATGTGTCTGTAGGTGTTGGGTACTGTTGCCAGTTAGTTCAGTCTTTGCATGTGTCTGTAGGTGTTGGGTACTGTTGACAGTTAGTTCAGTCTTTGCATGTGTCTGTAGGTGTTGGGTACTGTTGCCAGTTAGTTCAGTCTTTGCATGTGTCTGTAGGTGTTGGGTACTGTTGACAGTTAGTTCAGTCTTTGCATGTGTCTGTAGGTGTTGGGTACTGTTGCCAGTTAGTTCAGTCTTTGCATGTGTCTGTAGGTGTTGGGTACTGTTGACAGTTAGTTCAGTCTTTAGCATTAGTTTTCTCTGTAATTACATTGGGTGGTAGGATCTGTGTCCCCCCTCAGGATGAAAGCACTGTGTCCACCTCTAAAGGCTCCCCCTGGTCAGGATGACAGGGCAGAGACATCAGTCTCCCTGAGGCCCCTGGGTAATGATGGAGTCCACAGGGCTCTGGTGGCTCAAGGGTGAAATCTTCCCTAGGATCAGCTTTCCCTCGCCAAATCCTAACATGAACCATTCGTGGGAATAATGAAAAACCCGCCCAAGATCAGCGTCTAAGAGAAATGTCACCCTACACCTGATTACACAGGAGGACATACCTGGAGAGAGAGAAGCAGGGAAAGAGATAGAGTGAAGGAGAGGATGAAAAGGAAAGAGAGGGAAGGGAGAGAAGGGGAGAGAGGTGAAGAGAGCGTAGAGTAAATGAGAGAGAAAGACAGACTAAGTGACAAAGAGGGGGCGAGAGGTAAGAGGATCTACCAGGAAAATGAAAGAGGAGAATGAGAGAAAGAGGACAGAGAGACCTTTCAGTCTAACTGTTAAAAATCAGCACAGAAGTTGTACAGAATGTATTTAGTCCCTCCCCCTACTGCCAATTGACATGGCACAGAACAGGTTGTTGACCCCTTGACCTTTAGTTGATCTAATAGGATCTAAATGGAACTCACAAGTCATTCACCCAATTAAAGAACCATACATTTCCATCTGCACACAGAATAACATTTCCGTATGATCCACCCTCCTGCCAAAAGAGAAACATCTAAATTCCCAGACCACCACACAAACAGACATACAAGGATGTAGACTCTGCACACTCAAACGCGCGCTGGCGCACACACACAGAGAGCTCGACCCACGCATCCTCCTCAGGAATGTTCCTGCATTCCTTCCCCCTCTAGAAGCCATGCAGTGCTGTAAGTAGGAAGAGGGCAAGTGCTTGTAACCAACAGCCCCTAACACACATACGTGAACTCATGCACAAATAAAAATCTAATAAAAATCTAACTTATTTGTCACATGCGCCAGAATACAGCAAGTGTAGACCTAACCGTGAAATGCTTACTTACAAAGCCCTTAACCAACAGTGCAGTTCAAGAAGAGTTAAGAAAATATTTACCAAATAAACAAAAGTAAAAAATAAAAAGTAACGCAATAACAAGGCAATATAAAGGGGGTACCGTTACCGAGTCGGTGTGCGGGGGTACAGGTTAGTTGAGGTCATTTGTACATGTAGGTAGGGGTAAAGTGACTATGCATAGATAATAAACAGCAAGTAGCAGCATTGTACAATACAAATGGGTGGGGGGTGGTGGCGGGGTCATTATAACAGTCCCGTGGCCATTTGATTAATTGTTCAGCAGTCTTATGGCTTGAGGGTAGAAGCTGTTAAGGAGCCTTTTGGTCCCAGACTTGGCGCTCCGGTACCGCTTGCCGTGTGGTAGCAGAGGAAACAGTGTATGACCTGGGTGACTGGAGTCTCTGACAATTGTATGGGCTTTTCTCTGACACCGCCTATTATATAGGTCCCGGATTGCAGGAAGCTTGGTCCCAGTGATGTACTGGGCCGTACGCATTACCCTCTGTAGTGCCTTATGGTCAGATGCCAAGCAGTTGCCATACCAGGTGGTGATGCAACCAGTCAGGATGATCTCAATGGTGCAGCTGTAGAAGTTTTTACACCATACACACTTAAACATGTACACACACACACACACACACACACACACACACACACACACACACACACACACACACACACACACACACACACACACACACACACACACACACACACACACACACACACACACACACACACACACACACACACACACACACACACACACACACTCTGAAAACACACACACACCGAAAACACACTCACGGTCCAGGGTCATGACATGGCTAGACACACTCCCTTCCCCACTACACCCAACAAGGGTGTGACCTGTTCTTCTCAACTCTGGGTACTCAGTGTACTCTTCACAGTAATCAATGTTAGTATCCTCTGTTTGTACAGATGTGATTAATGGTGTTGGTTTTGGGTGATATTCAGGGTACCATGCCTGGATTGCTGGTCTGAAAACATTCCTTTTGTTTTTGCAGTCAGTGACGTGTAAAGTCTGGACTCTTGTTTTGTCTGGATTGACTGGGGCTCACTGAGACGGAATAGTGATGCACTCTGCTGGAGGTTTAGAAGTACTGCACTTCAGTCTTGCTCGCCGCTTTCAATTTCATTAAGGGGCTTTATTGGCATGGGAAACATATGTTTACGTTGCCAAGGCAAGTGAAATAGATCATAAACAAAAGTGAACGGTAAACATTACACTCACAAATTTCCAAAATAATAAAGACATTTTAAATGTCATTACGTCTATATACAGTGTTGTAACGATGAGCAAATAGTTAAAGTACAAAAGGGAAAATAAATATAAATGTGGATTGTATTTACAGTGGTGTTTGTTCTTCACTTGTTGCCCTTTTCTTATAGTAACAGGTCACACATGTTGCTGCTGTGATGGAAAAATATGGTATTTCACCCAACAGACATGGGAGTTTATCAAAATTGGATTTGTTTTCGAACTCTTTGTGGGTCTGTGTAATCTCAGGTCAATATGTGTCTCTAATATGGTCATACATTTGGCCGGAGGTTGGGAAGTGCAGCTCAATTTCCACCTCATTTTGTGGGCAGTATGCACGTAGCCTGTCTTCTCTTGAGAGCCAGCTCTGCCTACTGTGGCCTTTCTCAATAGCAAGACTATTCTCACTGAGTCTGTACATAGTCAAAGCTTTCCTTAAATGTGGGTCAGTCACAGTGGGTCAGTCACAGTGGGTCAGTCACAATATGTCAAGTAATTATTTTTTTGTTTTCTCGTGATTTGGTTGGGTCTAATTGTGTTGCTGTCCTGGGGCTGTTTGTGAACAGAGCACCAAGACCAGCTTGCTTAGGGGACAGTTCTCCAGGTTCATCTCTCTGTAGGTGATGGTTCTGTTATGGAAGGTTTGGGAATCACTTCCTTTTAAGTGGTTGTAGAATTTAACGGCTCTTTTCTGGATTTTGATAATTAGCGGGTATCGGCCTAATTCTGCTCTGCATGCATTATTTGGTGTTTTACGTTGTACACGGAGGAGATTTTTGCAGAATTATGCATGCAGAGTCTCAATTTGGGGTTTGTCCCATTTTGTGAATTCTTGGTTGGTGAACGGACCCCAGACCTCACAACCATAAAGGGCAATGGGCTCTAAGACTGATTCAAGTATTTTTAGCCAGATCCTAATTGGTATGTCGAATTTTATGTTCCTTTTGATGGTGTAGAAGGCCCTTCTTGTCTCTCAGATCGTTCACAGCTTTGTGGAAGGTATCTGTGCCGTTGTTTAGGCCGAGGTATGTATAGTTTTTTATGTGCTCTAGGGTAACGGTGTCTAGATGGAATTTGTATTTGTGGTCCTGGCAACTGGACCTTTTTGGGAACACCATTCTTTTTGTCTTACTGAGATTTACTGTCAGGGCCCAGGTCTGTCAGGGCCCAGGTCTGTCAGGGCCCAGGTCTGTCAGGGCCCAGGTCTGTCAGGGCCCAGGTCTGTCAGGGCCCAGGTCTGTCAGGGCCCAGGTCTGTCAGGGCCCAGGTCTGACAGAATCTGTGCAGAAGATCTAGGTGCTGCTGTAGGCCTTCCTTGGTTGGTGACAGAAGCATCAGATGATCATGTGAGAGGGCTACATAAATCTACATACCCAATATGGAAGAAGATGGAGTGTAGTGAAAGTAAGGGTTTTCAGTTGATAATTTAGTGCATTCAAGGTAGAAAAAGTAAGAGCAGCTAATTGCTCTATAGTCAGCAGAATACAAGCAGAGTCCCCCTGACAAAGCAGATACTGCCTGTGGAGCCGGTGTGGATAGTTCAGATGAAAGACCTTAAGGAAAGGGAAACTGTTTATGAGGATTCTAACCTCTGGTTAGAGTGGATTCAATATACGGCCAGATCAATAGCTAAAGAAGAATGCTATGCTTGTGCCACAGCAAACCTCAGTTGACAACCATCCCTTTTCCATTAAATGGAATTAATTCACCTAAGGGAATGGACTGTATGGTAAAGCTATTCATGGAAGCAGGAAAGCCATATAATAACAGTTGTATGGATTTTAACTATTTATATCCACATGTTCCTCTGAAATCTAAGCTTCCTCCTTTCACAGAGGCAAGGGGAGACTGTTTACTGTTTGATTCGGTATAGTACTTCTGGGAAATATGTGGGGGAAATCAGTACCTGCAATAGGACGGATAATGTTACTTCTGATGCGACAAATGAGTGATTTGGCAGGCTGGCTGAGATCTGGGGATTTCAGTAAGATAAGGAGGCCCAGGGCTCACATCTGGTGGTTGGTTGTGTGGGGGAATGATGTTATGGCCGAGTATTACTGGCTAATTGGACAGGGGTATGTGCACGGGTACATTTGAGAATGCCTTTCACACTCATTCAACACCATGACATGATATTGACTAAACGGGAGAAAATAAGTACTCCGACTGGGTCTTTTGATGATAGGGTTTGTATTAATAACATTGTGGTTCCACGGGGGGGCAGATGAGATCAAAGCTATAGATTAGATCTTGGCAGGATTAGAGTCAAGTATTTTTTGGTGGTCCACTCTCAATGAGAATGTGGATTGGATCAATTATATCTATTAAAAATCCACAGCGCTTCACCAATTATATCAGAGATGTAATGAATGGCTTGGCAGAATAGAATAGTCTTGGATATGTTTGCTGGCTGAAAAGGGTGGGAGTGTATGGAGGTAGTTTGGACCCCGATGACACAGCTCCGGATGGATCAGTGACCAAGGCCTTGGCTGGTTTACACACCCTAGCTCACGAGTTGGCAGTGAACTCAGGGGTGGATACTTTTCTGACTAATTGAGTTGACAGTGTGTTTGGAAGATGGAAAAATGGTATGATTACTGTGTTATGGGCTACCTTCACCTGTGTGACTGTGTTAGTTTTGTGCGAATGTGTTTTTATTGCGTGCATGAAAGTTATCATTTCCAGGATTCTGGAGAAATCAATGACACTTCAGATGGTGATATATATGGACCAATCCTAAGCTCTGACCAGTGGAATACAAAATACATGGCTCCGGACGTAATAGAAGAATCCGGATCCTTTCACTCGCGAGGAGACCATATTTGATGTTTAGGGAATTTAGATGTTTTCTTGTTTCAATATATAGACTGTTTTTTCATGAAGATTGTAATGGAAAATCCTGATAAGTAGAGTTAAGATTCTGATGTAGGTTAGAACAGTCATTGAAGTCGATTGTGTACATACATGTATGGGGTTGTCTTCTTCTAGTATATCATTGATATTTCCATGTAGTGTTTAATGATGGTATGAGTTGTTAAGTCATTTTTAGGGTGGATTGTTAGGAAAATTATGATTAAATGTGTCACGTTCTGACCTTTATTTCCTGTGTTTTGTATTTAGTTAGTATGGTCAGGGCGTGAGTTGGGTGGGCAGTCTATGTTTGTTTTTCTAGGTTTTGGGTATTTCTATGTTTTCGGCCTAGTATGGTTCTCAATCAGAGGCAGGTGTCATTAGTTGTCTCTGATTGAGAATCATACTTAGGTAGCCTGGGTTTCACTGTGTGTTTGTGGGTGATTGTTCCTGTCTCTGTGTTTGCACCAGATAGGACTGTTTTAGGTTTCCTCACGTTTGTTGTTTTTGTTAGTTATCTCATGTGTAGTTTCTTTATAAATTAAAGAACATGAATAACCACCATGCTGCTTTTTGGTCCGCTTCTCTTTCACCAGAAAACCCTTACAAAATGACTGAACAAATCATTTTAAATGGAACTGTATCAAAGTAAACTTATACTCTGTCTTATTATATATGATTAACAAATATTCGTTTATAAGAAGGGATTGTGTGACACGGACAAGGAGTAATTCAAGTTAATGAACACCATTCCAACTAGGTAGAAACGAATGGGTTGTGGATTAAGGAAGCAGATAAGGTAGTTAACCTATGGTTGAACCGACGAAACTTAGCTCTGGGGTGTTTTAGATAAGACAGTGAGTGCATTCCTAGGTTTTCTGTTAATTAGAACTGTCAGCTAAGTGGTGATCGATAATGTTGAGGGGTCAAAAGTTAATTCAGTTGTGTTGTGTGTCCTGTGTATGTGCTAGGGGGGGCTCACAATGAACTTTTAAAGTTCCCTTTGTCCAGGTCAAGAGGAGGGGATTCTGTTAAGCAATGAAAGGACATCATGTTATTGTATATAAACTGTTGCTCGTGGTAACGTGGCAGTGCGCTCCGAGAATAAATTGTGTTACCTATTATTGATAAGACTGGTCTCCGTCTATTTTATGTAAACAAGAATCTTACAAATTCTCATAAAATAGATTAAGAGAATTCAATTAATGAAAACACATTGGTATAATTGAATTACAGTAACAGTGGCCCAGCCAGAGCCCGGACTTGAACCCGATCAAACATCTCTGGAGAGACCTGAAAATAGCTGTGCAGCGATGCTCCCCATCCAACCTGACAGAGCTTGAGAGGATCTGTAGAGAAAAATGGGAGAACCTCCCCAAATACAGGTGTGGCAAGCTTGTAGCATCATACCCAAGAAGACTCGAGGCTATAATCACTGCCGAAAGTGCATCAACAAAGTATTGAGTAAAGGGTCTGAATACTTATGTAAATGTGATATTTCCATTTTTTAGTTTGAATTAATTTGCTAAAATGTCTAAAAACCTGTTTTTGCATTGTCATTATGGGGTAGAGGGTGTAGATTGATGAGGGGAAAAAAACATTTAAATAATTTTAGAATAAGGCTGAAGGGGTCTGAATACTTTCTGAATGCACTGTATGTTGAAGAGGGTGGGACTTAAGCTGTGTCCCTGTCTCAACCCACAGTCCTGTGGAAATAAATGTTTTTTTGCCAATTTTAACCACACACTTGTTGTTTGTGTACATTGATTTTATAATGTCGTTTTTTTCCCCCAACACCGCTTTCCATCAGTTTGTATAGCAGACCCTCATGCCAAAGCTTTTTTGAAATCAACAAAGCATGACAAGACTTTGCCTTTGTTTTTGGCTTGTTTGTTTGTCAATTAGGGTGTGCAGGGTGAATACGTGGTCTGTCGTAATTTGGTAAGTACATTGTTTTCACTGAGGAAATGTACACGTCTGCTGTTATTGATAATGCAGATGATTTTTCTGCTGTTGACACATATCTCACGGTAGTTATTGGGGTAAAATTTGTCTCCACTTTTGTGGATTGGGGTGATCAGTTCTTGGTTCCAAATATTGGGGAAGCTGCCAGAGCTAAGGATGATGTTAAAGTATAGCCAATTGGAATTTGTCTGTATATTTTATCATTTAATTTAGAATACCATCAAACCCACAGGCCTTTTTGAGTTTGAGGGTTTGTATTTTGTCCTGGTAGTTCATTCAATGTAATTGAGGATCCAGTGGGTTCTGGTAGTCTTTAATAGTTGATTCTAAGGTTTGTATTTGATCATGTATATGTGTTTGCTGTTTGTTCTTTGTTAAAGAGCCAAAAATATTGGAGAAGTGGTTTATCAATACATCTCCATTTTGGATAGATAACTCTTTGTGTTTTTGTTTGTTTAGTGTTTTCAAAATTTCCCAGAAGTTTTTAGATTCTATGAATTCTTCAATTACATTGAGCTGATTTCTGACGTGCTGTTCCTTCTTTTCCCGTAGTGTATTTCTGTATTGTTTTAGTGATTCACCATAGTGAAGGCGTAGGCTCATGTTTTCTGGGTTTCTATGTTTTTGTTCGGATAGGTTTCTCAAATTCTTTCTTAGGATTTTGCATTCTCCATCAAACCATTTGTCATTGTTGTTAATTTTCTTAGGTTGTCTGCTTGAAATGTTTAGATTTGATAGGGAAGCTGAGAGGTCAAAATATACTGTTTAGATTTTCTACTGCCAAGTTTACACCTTCACTATTACAGTGAAACATTTTGTCCAGGAAGTTGTCTAAAATGATTGAATTTGTTGTTGCTTAATTTTGTGGGGGTAGGTTTCCACACTACTTTCCTTCCAACTATAGAATTTCTTAATATTATTCCGTTCCCTTGGCTTTGATGCCTCATGATTGAGTATTGAAGCCCGAATAGGAGTGGCCACCCCTCATAACCTGGTTCCTCTCTAGGTCTCTAAGTTTTGGCCTTTGTAATGAGTTTTTCCTAGCCACCGTGCTTTTACACATGCATTGATTGCTGTTTGGGGTTTTAGACTGGGTTTCTGTACAGATAGCTGATGTAAGATGGGCTATATAAATACATTTGATTTGATATTGCTCTGTTCAAGTAGACTGTGATTTTGCTGTGATCTGATAAGGGTGTCAGTGGGCTGACTGAATGCTCAGAGAATCTGGGTTGAGGTCAGTGATGAAACATTCTACACTACTACTGCCAAGAGACGAGCTATAGGTGTACCCACCATAGGAGTCACCTCGAAGCCGACTGCAGATCTGCAGGAATTGTGACCGTTTTTTGTTGATTATGTTGTCGTAGTTGTGCCTAGGGGGGCATATGGGGGAGGGAATACTGTCACCTTCAGGTAGGTGTTTGTCCTCTTGTGTGCTGAGGGTGTCAGGTTCTTGTCCAGTTCTGGAATTTAGGTTGGCACAGACTAGTACATGTCCCTGGGCCTGGAAATTATTGATTTCCCCCTCCAGGATGGAGAAGCTGTCTTCATTAAAGCATTGGGATTCTAGTGGGGGGATATAGGTAGCACTACAGGAGGACATTGTTCTCTGTTGAGATAATTTCCTTTAGAATTTCTAGCCAAATGTACAATGTTCCTGTTTTGATTTTCAATAGAGTGAGTTAGGTCTACTCTATACCAAATTAGCACACCCCCTGAGTCCCTTCCCTGTTTCACACCTGGTCGTTTGGTGGATGGGACTACCAGCTCTCTGTAACCTAGAGGGCAACCAGTGGGTCCATCTCCTCTATACCATGTTTCTTCTAGGATGACAACGTCTTTATTCATGATTTTTTGGTGAAGTCCAGGTTCCTGCTTTTTAGACCAAACACAGATGACATAGTGAAGGCTTTAAGTTCCATAAAGTGTACAATTTTGCTAGTCATGTGGTTTGGCCTCAGACCATTAAGTGTGCTCTCTCCCCCCTATCTCTACCCATCTCTGTCGTTCTCTCTCCTTCTAGCTCTCTCAGGCACACCTCCTGACTATTTCTATTGAGTGTAGAGTGTAGGTACATTTATTTAATGATCCCCTACATTAAATCTCAGAGAATAATACAAATAATATATGTTTTTGGTCCTATACGATCCCAGGTCATATTTTGATTGATGAAGGATGACACATTTAGTCTGACTGAGAGGAATGGTGATTAGATTGGATGCTTATCTTGTCAAAAACAATGTTAGTAGAGTATAATTTAAAGGTTCATCAGACACCACCACGTGATGGCTGGACTGTTGCCCAAATGATTGACTATATTGACGAGAACACGCATAGTAGGTAGCCTACTCAACTTTACTGGCCTACCAAATCATCGTCACCATCATCATTAATCAATCATAGACAATTTCTACTCCAAAACTGTCAGGAATTCAGGACTCTTTCTAGAGCTCTGACCTGAAGATCACGGACATCATGATTCAACCTTGTTTTTTTCAAAGTTCCCAGTTGTATTGAAAGCACCATAAGTCAAGAGAATGCCAGACGTTGATGTCAAAGTTTGATGACAAAATATGTCCACTAGAAGAATAGCCACGAGACCTTCCTGTTCAAGTGAGCACAGCACAAGGTAAGTACAAAAATGTATTGAATGCTGTTGCATAAAGTATGTAATATGCCAGGGAGATACAGTTGAAGTCGGAAGTTTACATACACTTAGGTTGGAGTCATTAAAACTCGTTTTTCAACCACCACACATTTCTTGTTAACAAACTATAGTTTTGGCAAGTCGGTTAGGACATTTACTTTGTGTATGTATGGCACAAGTAATTTTTCCAACAAATGTTCACAGACAGATTATTTCATTTATAATTCACTGTATCACAATTCCAGTGGGTCAGAAGTTTACATACACTAAGTTGACTGTGCCTTTAAACAGCTTGGAAAATTCATGTTATGGCTTTAGAAGCTTCTGATAGGCTAAGTGACATCATTTGAGTCAATTGAAGGTGTACCTGTGGATGTTTTTCAAGGTCTACCTTCAAACTCAGTGCCTCTTTGCTTGACATCATGGGAAAATAAAAAGAAATCAGCAGAGACCTCAGAAAAAAATGTATACCTCCACAAATCTGGTTCATCCTTGGGAGCAATTTCCAAACGCCTGAAGGTACCACGTTCATCTGTAGAAACAATAGTACGCAAGTATAAACACCATGGGACCACGCAGCCGTCATACCGCTCAAGAAGAAGACGCGCTCTGTCTCCTAGAAATGAACGTACCTTGGTGAGAAAAGTGCAAATCAATCCCAGAACAACAGCAAAAGGACCTTGTGAAGATGCTGGAGGAAACAGGTACAAAAGTATCCACATCCACAGTAAAACGAGTCCTATATCGACATAATCTGAAAGGCCGCTCAGCAAGGAAGAAGCCACTGCTCCAAAACCGCCATAAAAAAAGCCAGACTACGGTATGCAACTGCACATGGGACAAATATGGTACTTTTGGAGAAATGTCCTCTGGTCTGATGAAACTAAAATAGAACTGTTTGGCCATAATGACCATCGTTATGTTTGGAGGAAAAAGGGGGATGCTTGCAAGCCGAAGAACACAATCCCATCCGTGAAGCACAGAGGTGGCAGCATCATGTTGTGGGGGTGCTTTGTTGCAGGGGGGACTGGTGCACTTCACAAAATAGATGGCATCATGAGGGTGGAAAATGATGTGGATATATTGAAGCAACATCTCAAGACATCAGTCAGGAAGTTAAAGCTTGGTCTTCCAAATGGACAATGACCCCAAGCATAGTTCCAAAGCTGTGGCAAAATGGCTTAAGGACAACAAAGTCAAGGTATTGGAGTAGCCATCACAAAGCCCTGACTTCAATCCTATAGAAAATGTGTGGGCAGAACTGAAAAAGCAAGGAAGCCTACAAACCTGACTCAGTTACAACAGCTCTGTCAGGAGGAATGGGCCAAAATTCACCCAATTTATTGTGGGAAGCTTGTGAAAGGCTACCTGAAACATTTGACCCAAGTTAAACTATTTAAAGGCATGTAAACTTCTGACCCACTGGGAATGTGATGAAAGAAATAAAAGCTGAAATAAATCATTCTCTCTACTATTATTCTTACATTTCACATTCTTAAAATAAAGTGGTGATCCTAACTGACCTAACATGATTAAATGTCAGGGATTGTGAAAAACTGAGTTTAAATGTATTTGGCTAAGGCGTATGTAAACTTCTGACTTCAACTGTATGTATACTGTAGCTAAGAAAGTAATACTAAATGTATGTTGTGTAATAAGTTGTTAGTACCCTATGTTCCTCACCCAAATAATTTGGTCCCTTTCCCCCTCATAACTTAGCCCACTGTTCTGACTTGGTGGTGCACATGTAGCCTATAGCCTGTTTTAGAGAAATGTAATGATTGAATATTGTAAGAGCTTTCATTGCCTGCTTATATGCCCCCTTTATTTACCATACTGTTCTGACTTATTGTACAGGGAGAATACTGTAAGAATGGCCCATATTCTGAATTCTGTCGCTGTATATTTCAAAAGTGCTGAACAAATAGTTATACTGATTACATCGGTCCTAGCTTGCTCATTAATGTCTCAATCGAAATTGCCTCTTACCTGCTAGTCATCCCCATATGCCATAGTTTGTACATCTCAATTGTCAGTAGAAAATACATTTGTTTTAGCAAGTCAGCCATATTAGCTATGTTTTTTTAAAGGCAGTAAATGAGGCTGAATTAATTGTTTCCCTGCCAGATAAGGATCCGCTGATAGCAAGGTGTGGTGCAAAAGATATATATATTTGGCATGCATCTACAACGTTGTTTATTTTTTTCGCACTACCAAGATTTACATGCTAAAATCGCCACTGAACGGGACAGGACAGAGCAGAGGGGTGGGGACTGAGACGGTTCACATGAAGCGCGCGACCTAATGAAGGATGAGATGCATCTTGTTATCAACTTCATATGTTTGCGCGTGCATGCATCCCTCTATTAAATTACGGGACTCCGGGCACGCGGGGGAAGGAAGGGAGAATAGGTGCGCGTGGGAGCAGTTATGTGTTTGGTGGGGTCCGCGTGAGCAGCAATATCTTTGGGGTTGTGTGGATATAGTTGCAGCTTTTTCTCCAGGTAGAAATGGGACGTTTACATTATGTCTGTGTTCTGGCTTGCATTTTTTTCGTTTCTCAAGCCAATGGACTCAAAAGTAAGTAAAGTTTGAGTTGCTTTTGGGGTCTCAGCTGTACCTATCAATCAGGTTTGTGGTATAGGATGATGGATGCAGATTAAGCATAATTTGTTTTCAAATTAAGAATTTAAATAATATAGGGATGATTGTAAGCCTACAATCGTGTTGATAATTGTTATGCTGATCGTTGTATATTTTTAGCCATTAGCCTATAAAGGTTTAATAATGCAATCAGTCAACTCTTTCAAATGACTAGGCTATAGTTCGAAATAATTTCACATAGGCTATGCATGGAATTTAAATGTATTGTAATTTTTCTCCGTTTACAAATTACGTTTTTCAAGTAAAAATGAACGCTTCGGACTAATTGTTTTCATCTGACCTTGGTCATCCTCTAAGAATGTCAGAGAGGTGCGCGAGCTGTTATTGCTTTGCCAGTATCCACGCGCTTGTCTTGTCAGTCTCAGTCCCATGAGCCCAATTATGCCATTTCCCCCCTTGCACTAGTAGATGCGTCTTGTGAATATGGTTTCCTCGATAGGTTTTCCAACAGTATACAAAACATTTTTGAACACAATATCTATTGTAGTATGTGTCTAGAATATGACCGTTTATTATGGTTAGGGAAATAGGCTGGTTTCAACGAATTCATACAATAAGCTTACATTAGAGCGCTCACATTAGGCAGCATTTCCCAATATACGTTTTTAAAAGTACCATTATAGTCTATACATTTCAAAACAAACATTTACTCTCTCTCTCAGCTTACCGAGACATGTTCCCTCATAAGCATTCAGTATCGATGAAGTTTCCACCGATTCCCGGTTGGAACCCAGACAGTAACCCATGGGATGACTATCTTTACCCACCCTTCAGTCCCAAGGAACTAACGCGGAGGAAAGGTGAGCACCACCACTGACCTTGTCAAATTATGCAGGGAAAGTTTATAACGTTCCTCCTTTAAAACATTTAGCTATCCACTATTTTCACACACCTATCCAGGTCAGCCAATCAAAGTTCGCCTGACCAGTGACAGTCCTGCAATCATTGGCTCTATGGTGTCATTTACGGCCAAGCTAGACTACCCACCTTGTCAGCAGGAGGATGCCAATGGGGAGCTGGTGTGGGATGAGCATTGTCTGGATGGTGTGGAGCTGGAGGCCTCAGGTGCTTCCCACAAACCACTCTACGTGCACGCACACACATTTGCGTGCCACAAAAAGGACAATATCTGATAACTTGTGTATTGACTAACTCTCCCCTCTCCTGGTCAGCTAACGGTCAGCTGAAGCATGGCTATGTGTTTAACTGGACGTCCTGGCTGGATGACTACGGCTTTGGAAAGTGTACTGACCTGAAGAGATGTAACGTCTTCCCAGACGGGAAACCCTTCCCTCAGAGCAACGACTGGAGACACAAGAGCTACGTCTACGTATGGCACTCCATGGGTAAGTCTCACTCAAACAGAATCAGTCACGGACATACTCATGCACACAGTCATAAAGTAACACACATATGCACGCACAATGTCTTCAATTATATGTGCTCTATCAAAGATGCACTATGCAGAAATCGCTCTGACATTTCCTGGTTGCTAAAATTCTAATAGTTTGCCTAGGTTAGAGCATTGGGCCAGTAACCAAAAGATTGCTGGATCGAATCCCCGAGCTGACAAGGTAAAAATCTGTCGTTCTGCCCCTCATGTAAGGCAGTTAACCCACTGTTCCCTGGGCGCCGAAAACGTGGATGTCGATTAAGGCAGCCCCCTGCGCCTCTCTGATTCAGAGAGGTTGGGTTAAATGCGGAAGACACGTTTCAGTTGAAGGCATTCAGTTGTACAACTGACTAGGTATCCCCCTTTCAATTAATGTGACAAATTAATTATTTCAATTAATGTGACAAAACAACAGTGTGGAGAATCATTATACCATCTAAACAACTGTGAAATATATTTTCCATAACCAAAATATAGTATTTTCAGCTGTTTGAAGCTGGTGTACAAAACCAAAAGTAAAAGACGCAAAAACAAAGCATATAAATAGTGCACGTTGAACAAATCTGCTTCTTAGACTTGCTTTCAATAAGAATGACAGATCTGTAACTCACAGTTCTAAAAAGTTTCATATTGCAGCTTTAAAGGTGGGGAAAGGTGAGGCGGCAGCAGCTGAGAGAGATGGAGATCTGCTTTCTCTGTAACTCTCTCTGCCCTCCCTCTCCACCTCCCCCTCCATCTCTCTCTCTCCCTCACTCCCTCCATCCCTCTCTCAGGTCAGTACTCTGAGACGTGCGATGGCTCCTCTTCCACCCTGACAGTGAACACCAGTGACATCACTCTGGGGCCGGAGCTGATAGAAGTCATGGTGTACAGGAAACGTGAGCGCAGGAAGTACAGCCCCCTGGCCACAGACAAGACCGTCTTCTTCGTCACAGGTGAGTCCCCTGTATACACTTTGTATACATGTCTACTCCCAAAGCATCAATGGGACGGGTCTCAATCCACAACCTTTCTTCCTCCCATCTACTATCGTTTCTTCCCCTTGTACATCTTATAGGACACCAAGCCCTTAGTCAGGTGGAGCTTTAGTGTTTTTTTTGCTTTCACTTATTCAACATTTTTTTGACAGTCAAGAATTTTGTTGGAATAAAGTCCGACGGTGTGTCCCAAAAGGCACCATATTCCCTATATAGTGCACTAATTTTGACCAGACCCCTATGGCTGTAATGTACAATGTAGTGCACTACACTCTCAGAAAAAAGGGTTTCAGAGATTCTTCGGTTGTCCCCCTAGGAGAACCCTTTTTGTTTCTAATTAAACCCCTTTTCGGTTCTAGGTAGGATCTTTCTGTGAGAAGGGTTCTATACGGAACCCAAAAGGGTTCTTTCTACCTAGGGGTTCTTCAAAGGGTTCTCCTATGGGGACAGCCAAATAACCTTTTTAAGTTCTAGATACGCTACATTCTTTTTAAAAATGTATTATTTTACCCCTTTTTCTCCCCAATTGGTAGTTACTGTCCTGTCCCATCGCTGCAACTCCCGTACAGACTCGGGAGAGGCGAAGGTCGAGAGCCGTGTGTCCTCCGAAACACAACCCAGCCAAGCCACACTGCTTCTTGATACAACGCACGCTTAACCTGGAAGCCAGCCGCACCAATGTGTGGGAGGAAGCACCGTACACCTGGCGACTGTGTCAGCATTGCGCCCTGGCTACCACAGGAGTCGCTAGTACGCAATTGGACAGCCCGTTGCTGACATGTATATAACATTGAGCACACAACCATGCAATCTCCATAGACAAAAATTGGCAGTAGAATGGCCCATACTGAAGGGCTCATACTGAAGAGCTGCCCCGGTCAACTGTAAGTGCTGTTATTGTGAAATGGAATCTTATAGGAGCAACAACGGCTCAGACGCAAAGTGGTAGGCCACACAATCTCACAGAACGGGACCGCCGAGTGCTGAAGCTGAAAACACGTCTCACCTCGGTAGCAACACTCATTTCGAGTTCCAAACTGCGTCTGCAAGCAACATCAGCACAATAACTGTTTTGTCTCATGAAATGGGTTTCCATGGCCGAGAAGCCGCACACAAACCTAAGATCACCATGTGCAATACCTAGTGTCTGCTGGAGTGGTGTAAAGCCTGCCGCCGTTGGACTTTGCAGCAGTGGGTAGGGCTGTTGCAGTGACCGTTTTACCACCACACCAGCGGTCACGTGTCATGAAGGCAGTCAAATTCCAAGTGACTGTTTCGTCATGGTACTTAATTAGGCTTCTCCAAGCTCTGATGCTGCTGCTAGTCGTTAGTAACAAACTTAATAACTGCCTGGTACTCAGCACTCTATTACCCTGATATCAAAGCAAATCTAATCAAAAATCTAATCAAACACTTCCAGAGATCCCATGAGCTCATGTTGAGCATGAGTGATGGCCTCGACTAAAAATAGGAGGTTCCCATCAGCTTTCTATACGCTAGACCTACTATATTTATTTCTCAACTTTCCTAATATTAAGCACATTGCTTATATTTACAACTAGAGTATAGCCTACCTGGCTGGCATAAAAATGTGCTATTTAAGTGTATAGATGACATGTATTTTTTCCTGCTGCCCCTGCTTCGAGACAGATGCATGATAATGGTCCATTGTAAAGCAAAATATATTTCACACATATATAATTTAATATATGTAAAGACTAGATTAAATCAATAATAATCTGATGGGTGACAATATTAGCCTATAACTTGGGAATTAAATATTATCGCTTGTGAACAATGCCCAGCTTAAGAAACAATGCCTTTTTTGGGGCAACTTTTTCGAATCATAGTGGCACACCTCATGTAGCCTAGCCCATAAGCCTACATGTTTTGATAAGGTTTGTATCACAACTAAAGTGGCCAAATAACTTCTTAAAATGAAGCACATTCATCCGCTTTACAAGGGGTGTAGAGCCTAACTGGTATGCATAAGCATCGTGTGAGTTTCAAGTTTGGGGAAGATCATTTTCACCATAAAAATGCACCTTTATAATGAAAGCATTACATGCATAATTGCATTTGTGGTCACCTTTGATAATGGTGTTTTCTGCTAATGGTACATCTGCCCTTATAGTCTACTACCATGTGCGCATTGCTGCGCTTATAATGTGAAGAATAGCCTAATAGTTAATCAACATGTTAAACTAAACGTTCTGATCTGTTGCGTCAGCCACATTGCATAAAAATTATTTTGAAGCTAGTAGTTAATTAATTTGGGATCTATTGCATCCCTCAACTGTCCCAGACTATGTTTGGAATATTTATTTCTCACACAGAGTAGAATAGGTTGACTTGTGTACTATGGGGGAATGGAAGATTGACATAGGCTAGTGCTTATTGCTTTTCGTTAGGCCTACTCATCTTGTTGGCTGAAGAAAAGTAAATGCTGACAGTTCTTCCAATGTCTTCAATTTGCACCTCGGAATTGGATTAGGAAGCGCACAGTTGTATCCCCGATGTGTCTGTCTTCACTTGTAGCCTGTGAGAAAGACCCGATCATATGAGTGGGAGGTGATTCGGAGCGCTTAGCTCTCAGGGAGAAGGGCACAATGTCAACTGGCTGCAAAAGGCAAGGATTTTTTTAGGGTGCATTACGGCCACACAAAGGTGATAACGCCATGAAATTCAAGGCATTATCAAATCCTTGTCAAGTTGTGAATGAGTGACTGATGTAGTGTGTACAAAAAAACCAAAGCAGAGCTCATGCCTTTCAAGCAACTTTTTTCAAATCATCGTGCAGCCTTACTACAATCGAAATATATAGCCCAACGTTTGTAGAACACCTAAAGTTACATTAATAACTCTACATTAACCGCTCAACACAGAATGTGCACACTCCCTCAAATCGTTTGGAGAAAATGTCCTTTCTATTTTATTCAGCTTTTTATTTTTAATTTTATACAGTTCAATTGTATTCATACTATAAAATAATGCCACAGAATTCTAAGCAAATCTTGTCTACTAAATGAACTAGTGTATCCCACAGCCATTTGGCATAGCCAGATCAGGGCCTAACATAAGGACAACTCAGAGTATGCTATTCTGTTCTTCTGAAATAGACTACATTTTCTTCATATCATGCTTCTTTAGACCTGTCAAAAAGAAATCATGGATTTATTGTAAAGTTGTAGGCTATATTTGCATGGATTTATTAGACTTTTTTTGTTTTGTTTTGTATTTTACACATTTTTTCTCCCCAATTTCATGGTATCCAATTGTTTTTAGTAGCTTCTATCTTGTCTCATCGCTACAACTCCCGTACGGGCTCGGGCGAGACGAAGGTTGAAAGTCATGCGTCCTCCGATACACAACCCAACCAAGCCTCACTGCTTCTTAACACAGCGCGCATCCAACCCGGAAGCCAGCCGCACCAATGTGTCAGAGGAAACACCGTGCACCTGGCAACCTTGGTTAGCTCGCACTGCGCCCGGCCCGCCACAGGAGTCGCTGGTGCGCGATGAGACAAGGATATCGCTACTGGCCAAACCCTCCCTAACCCGGACGACTCTAGGCCAATTGTGCGTCGCCCCACGGACCTCCCGGTCGCGGCCGGTTACGAAAGTGCCTGGGTGCGAACCAGAACCCAGGCTCTGGTGGCACAGCTGGCGCTGCAGTACAGCGCCCCACTGCGCCACCCGGGAGGCCCTTTTATTAGACTTTTTAATGTAGATGTTCCAAAGTTCTGCATCAGTGACTTGCAAGCTATGAGTGGAGATGCTAAATATGTTTATGTTAATTAACGGTAAATTACAGTGATACCGACAGTTATTTGCTTGACAATCTCCAGCTGACAAAATTTTGTGACCACCACAGCCCTAGCAGTGGAAACACGTTCTCTTGAGTGATGAATCACGCTTCACCATATGGCAGTCCAACAAACAAATCTGGGTTTGGCGGATGCCAGGAGAACGCTACCTGCTCCAATGCAAAGTGCCAACTGTAAAGTTTGGTGGAGGAGGAATAATGGTTTGGGGATGTTTTTCATGGTTCGGGCTAGGCCCCTTACTTCCAATGAAGGGAAATCTTAACGCTTCTACAGCATACAATTACTTTCTAGGCAATTCTGTTCTTCCAAATTTGTGGCAACAGTTTGGGGAAAGCCCTTTCCTGTTTCAGCATGATAATATTGACAATGCACAAAACGAGGTCCATACAGAAATGGTTTGTTGAGATTAGTGTGGAAGAACTTGACTGGCCTGCACAGAGCCCTGATCTCAACTCCACCGAACACCTTTGGGATTAATTAGACCGCTGACTGCGAGCCAGGCCTAATCGTTGAACATCAGTACCCAACCTCACTAATGCTCTTGTGGCTGGATGGAAGCAAGTCCCTGCAGCAATGTTCCAACATCTAATGGAGGCTGTTATAGCAGCAAAGGAGGGACCAACTCTATTAAGGCCCATGATTTTGGAATGAGATGTTCGATGAGCAGGTGTCCACATACATGTAGTGTAGCTCCCTTTTTCCCCCCTAAAAGTGTACGTAGCGAAAAGGGTGCCATTTTGGAAGCAACCATAGCCTGTCTCTTACAAATGAGATGGTCCTTCCTCAGAGGGACGCAGAAGTACAGAAGAGAATGTATAGCTGAACGGATGCGTCATGTCTGAGCTTTTCTCATTAACCCTTACCCCTTCACAGACAAGATCCCAGTGGCGGTGAATATTTCCCAGAAGGCAGCATCCAACCTGTCAGCGAGCGTGTTTGTGCGTGGCGAGGACGTGGTGTTCAGTGTGTCTGTTCATGACCCCAGTAACTACCTGAAGACTACCGATGCCGTCGACTACATCTGGGACTTCAAGAACGGCAACCAGCTGGTCACCCATAGCAACGTGGCCACGCATGCCTACAGCGCGGTCGGCGAAGTTAACGTGAAGCTGATGGTGGAGGTGGCGATCAAGATCCCGTGCCCCCCGCCAACACCGATGAGTGTTACTTCGCCACAAACTACAGGTACACTCGAGTCACACACCTCACTTCAGAGGATACTACAGGCACACAAATCTAGAAGAAGGTATGTACATAGTACACACAATAATGAGCTTCACCTGCACCGTACTACTGCCACACATGCCTGGAATAAGTTATGCACCGTTGGGGGATGGTGCATGTTTATTTTGGACTGATTGAGCAGCAGCCGCATTTCCATCTTTGGAGTGTTGTATCATGTCTCTTTTTCTCTCCTTCAGCGGCTCCTACACCTCCCACTGGCACTCACTCCATCACTAGCAAAATGGAAACAACTCATGGTTATGGTAAGAGTTAACTCTACAATGTGTATTGAATAGAAGTGTCTGCCAGAGTGTTGTTGTGGAATTATCAGAATTAGTTGAGTAACATAGATAAGATGTGTTATTTTCATGATATGCTTATGAGTTATTTCTCATAAGAATGTATTTTGTTGTACTATAGTGGTGGCCATTGGCAGTTATCTGTTCTATTTCAGGACTAAGTTGCATGGGCCACGGAGAGGGGAGAGGTCAAGGGGTCATCATGTGTAAACATATCTTTTCGGTGTGGCAGTGACTCCCTACTTTTCTCATCGGGGAAAGAAGGGTGACAGTGTCTGGAATCATTCTATGCTCCCTCTTTGTTGACCTATAGGGTCACGCTCCTCTCCGTGAGTTTGTCCTCTGATTGGTTGTATTTAGAATTGGTTCTAAATAAATGACAATTTGATATATATCATAGGGTGGGGGTAATGTCTTGGTACCATTTTGTACCAAGGACGAGATTAGAGCTTTGTTTAGGAGACCAAACTGAACGATAATTTATAGCCCACTCTGTCTGACTAGGGGATATTCTCTCTGAAGTAAGGTTTTTTCTCTCTGTGTAAGTTCCTAAGACCTGTGTTTTGTCATGTCGTCTAGGAGGGGGTGGATCTTTGCTATAAAGGATCCCATTTGCCATTGTGTAAGGCACTCTCAACTTTTCATTAGAGATACTGAAATGTTGAAAGTCAAAATGCTATTGCAAAAGCTTAATTATTATTAAAGGTGAAGATTAAACATAACTCTGACTTGTGTGATTTGCTCTCTCATCAGTTGGTAATTAAGGACATTTCCACGACAGTGTATGAGGAAATGTTTTCTCTTGTGAGTTTAGTTCTATTCAGTTGACATAAACTGTCAAAATTCGACTGTCTCGTTTCCAGTGCCAATCACCACTGCCAGACCCACCTCCAAGGGCCCCAACACACCTGTTCCCGGGACAACAGGCTTCCAGACGACAGAGCCCCTCCCCTCGACGGTGGCTGATTTGACCCAGGGGTTCAACCCGACCTCGCTGCTGCCAGCTGTCCCCACCCCTATGGCCCAGCTCCATCACAGACACCTGGCGGCCACCGACTGCTTCCGCTACCTCTACGGAACTTTCCAGACCAACATCACCATCATCGGTGGGTGCATGACAATGGGATGTCAAACTGATGACAATCAGTGAAGTTAGATAGTCAGTCAGTCAGTTAGCCCCTCAGTTAATCACTTATCAGTCTATACAAATATATAAAGCTTGTACATTACAGATTTGGCTGATGAGTTCATGCACACTCGAAAATGACATCACTTGGGCTTTACCCTATCACAGAGCACCTAATCAACAGTCAGCCAGCCAATCGAATCGTGGACGTGTCTGCTGCCAAGGTGACCAACACTGACATCAGCTTCCTGGTCAAGTGCCTGGGCAGGTGAGTGGAATACAATTACACATTGCTAATGTAACCCTCAGAAATGTTTTGGGGACTAGTGAAAAATGTAATTTGTGAATATTAGCACACAAACCACTCCATTGTTTCCCCATCCATCTACCATAACCACCTCTCTACTTCTCCTCTCCCCCCGTAGCACTCCCACCTCAGCCTGCACCATCGTGTCGGACCCCTCCTGCCGCCAGGTCAGGAATATCGTGTGTGACGACGTGCCTCCGTCTTTGGGGTGCGAGGTGCGCCTGCGGAGGACCTTCCTGGAGCCGGGGATCTACTGTGTCAACATCACCCTGGAGGATGCCAGCAGTATGGCCCTCGCCACCATCACCATCAGCAACACTGACCCTGACACACCCGGTAGGTCCCAGGGAAAAACCCTGAGGTACTATTGGCAGTGTTGCAGGCGGACTACTTTACACACGTCTGCCAAATCTCACAATGTCTGGATAGGTATTTAGCATAATTAGCTAACCACATCTGATACAGCATTCTGATGCCAGACTGTACAATGTCTGCTGCAATGTTGTGAACATGTGGATAAGTCCAAGTCGTAGTTGGAGGTTTAAATAAATAAATACATTTATAGGGGACAATGCACAGTAATCAACATCAATATTACAATAATGCAACATCCATGTAAATGTGCTGGGGTTAGCCAAAAGCTAATTCGCACCCGTAGTCTCAGGGCAGCTAAGGACAATTATACAGCCACAATACAAATACTCACTAAAACAATACAAGACCATGGAGAATCTTAAAGACAAGGCTTGCATGTAAGTGCTGCTTAAAGCTATCCAGACTAAATAAATTATGTTTGTAAATGACAATAGTGGTAACTGTTTGGTTTGTTATAAAAAATCGTAAGTGTTTGTTTGTAGAGGGATTCAATTGGTTTCAGACTGAAGTTAGACACAACTTTCAGATTCTACCCATTAACAAGAACAGCTTGTTGGGAAAAATCAATGGATTTCTTAGAGAAGGACATACAAACAGTCTTGATATTTAAATGCAGGCAAGAATTAGTCATCCATTTAGAAACATGTACCATAGCTAAAGTTCACTTGTTAACAACCAGTTGTCAATTGTTTTGAGTGTACATACAGAACTGTATCGTCTGCATACATCGAATCAAATGTATTTATATAGCCCTTCGTACATCAGCTGATATCTCAAAGTTCTGTACAGAAACCCAGCCTAAAACCCCAAACAGCAAGCAATGCAGGTGTAGAAGCACGGTGGCTAGGACACTCCCTAGAAAGGCCAAAACCTAGGAAGAAACCTAGAGAGGAACCAGGCTATGAGTGGTGGCCAGTCCTCCTCTGGCGGTGCCGGGTAGAGATTATAACAGAACATGGCCAAGATGTTCAAATGTTCATAAATGACCAGCATGGTCAAATAATAATAATCACAGGCAGAACAGTTGAAACTGGAGCAGCAGCACGGCCAGGTGGACTGGGGACTGCAAGGAGTCATCATGCCAGGTAGTCCTGAGGCATGGTCCTAGGGCTCAGGTCCTCAGAGAGAGAGAGAAAGAAAGAGAGAATTAGAGAGAGCATACTTAAATTCACACAGGACACCGGATAAGACAGGAGAAGTACTCCAGATATAACAAACTGACCCTAGCCCCCCGACACATAAACTACTGCAGCATAAATACTGGAGGCTGACACAGGAGGGTCAGGAGACACTGTGGGCCCCATCCGATGATACCCCCAGACAGGGCCAAACAGGAAGGATATAACCCCACCCAGTTTGCCAAAGCACAGCCTCCACACCACTAGAGGGATATCTTCAACCACTAACTTACCATCCTGAGACAAGGCCTAGTATAGCCCACAAAGATCTCCGCCACGGCACAACCCAAGGGGGGGCGCCAACCCAGACTGAAACATCACATCAGTGACTTAATTAACCCACTGAAGTGATGCACCCCTCCTAGGGACGGCATGAAAGAGCACCAGTAAGCCAGTGACTCAGCCCCTATAATAGGGTTAGAGGCAGAGAATCCCAGTGTAAAGAGGGGAACCGGCCAGGCAGAGACAGCAAGGGCAGTTCTTTGCTCCAGAGCCTTTCTGTTCTCCTTCACACTCCTGGGCCAGACTACACTCAATCATATGACCCACTGAAGAGATGAGTCTTCAGTAAAGACTTAGGTTGAGACCGAGTTTCCGTCTCTCACATGGGTAGGCAGACCATTCCATAAAAATTGAGCTCTATAGGAGAAAGCCGTGCCTCCAGCTGTTTGCTTAGAAATTCTAGGGACAATTAGGAGGCCTGCGTCTTGTGACCGTAGCGTACGTGTAGGTATGTACGGCAGGACCAAATCAGAGAGATAGGTATATAAGCCCATGTAATGCTTTGTAGGTTAGCAATAAAACCTTGAAATCAGCCCTTGCCTTGACAGGAAGCCAGTGTAGGGAGGCTAGCACTGGAGTAATATGATCAAATTTTTTGGTTCTAGTATTTAGCACTAACTGAAGTTTATTTAGTGCTTTATCCGGGTAGCCGGAAAGTAGAGCATTGCAGTAGTCTAACCTAGAAGTAACAAACGCATGGATTAATTTTTCTGCATCATTTTTGGACAGAAAGTTTCAGATTTTTGCCATGTTACGTAGATGGGGAAAAAAGCTGTCCTTGAGACAGTCTTGATATGTTCGTCAAAAGAGAGATCAGGGTCCAGAGTAACGTTGAGGTCCTTCACAGTTTTATTTAAGACGACTGTACAACCATTAAGATTAATTGTCAGATTCAATAGAAGATCTCTTTGTTTCCTGGAACCTAGAACAAGCATCTCTTTTTTGTCCGAGTTTAAAAGTAGAAAGTTTGCAGCCAACTACTTATGTCTGAAACACAGGCTTCTAGCGAGGGAAATTTTGGGGCTTCTCCATGTTTCATTGAAATGTACAGCTGTGTGTCATCTGCATAGCAGTGGAAGTAAACATTATGTTTTCAAATGACATCCAAGAGGTAAAATATATAGTGAAAACGATAGTGGTCCTAAAACAGAACCTTGAGGAACACCGAAATGTAAAGTTGATTTGTCAGAGGACAAACCATTCACAGAGACAAACTGATATCTTTCCGACAGATAAGATCTAAACCATGCCAGAATTTGTCCTTGTAGACCAATTTGGGTTTCCAATCTCTCCAAAATAATGTGGTGATCGATGGTATCAAAAGCAGCACTAAGGTCTAGGAGCACGAGGACAGATGCAGAGCCTCGGTCTGATGCCATTAAAAGGTAATTTACCACCTTCACAAGTGCAGTCTCAGTGCTATGATGGGGTCTAAAACCAGACTGAAGCATTTCGTATACATTGTTTGTCTTCAGGAAGGCAGTGAGTTGCTGCGCAACAGCCTTTTCTAAAATTTTTGAGAGGAATGGAAGATTCAATATAGGCCAATAGTTTTTTATATGTTCTGGGTCAAGGTTTGGCTTTTTCAAGAGAGGCTTTATTACTGCCACTTTTAGTGAGTTTGGTACACATCTGGTGGATGTGAGACGTTTATTATGTTCAACATAGGAGGGCCAAGCACAGGAAGCAGCTCTTTCAGTAGTTTAGTTGGAATAGGGTCCAGTATGCATCTTGAAGGTTTAGAGGCCATGATTATTTTCATCATTGTGTCAAGAGATATAGTACTAAAACACTTAAGTGTCTCTCTTGATCCTAGGTCCTGGCAGAGTTGTGCAGACTCAGGACAACTGAGCTTTGAAGGAATACGCAGATTTAACGAGAAGTCCGTAATTTGCTTTCTAATAATCATGATCTTTTCCTCAAAGAAGTTCATGAATCTATTACTGCTGAAGTGAAAGCCATCCTCTCTTGGGGAATGCTGCTTTTTAGTTAGCTTTGCGACAGTATCAAAAAGGAATTTCGGATTGTTCCTTTATTTTCCTCAATTAAATTGGAAAAATAGGATGATCGAGCAGCAGTAAGGGCTCTTCAATACTGCACGGTACTGTCTTTCCAAGCTAGTCGGAAGGCTTCCAGTTTGGTGTGGCGCCATTTCCTTTCCAATTTTCTGGAAGCTTGCCTCAGAGCTCGGGTATTTTCTGTATACCAGGGAGCTAGTTTCTTATGAGAAATGTTTTTAGTTTTTAGGGGTGCAACTGCATCTAGGGTATTGCGCAAGGTTAAATTGAGTTCCTCAGTTAGGTGGTTAACTGATTTTTGTCCTCTGACGTCCTTGGGTAGACAGAGGGAGTCTGGAAGGACATCAAGGAATCTTTGTGTTGTCTGTGAATTTATAGCACGACTTTTGATGTTCCTTGGTTGGGGTCTGAGCAGATTATTTGTTGCAATTGCAAACGTAATAAAATGGTGGTCCGATAGTCCAGGATTATGAGGAAAAACATTAAGATCCACAACATTTATTCCATGGGACAAAACTAGGTCCAGAGTATGACTGTGACAGTGAGTAGGTCCAGAAACATGTTGGACAAAACCCACCAAGTCGATGGACGTTTCCATGTGAATATTAAAGTCACGATAGGAATTCAGGGAACTCAATGAGGAACACTGTATATGGCCCAGGAGGCCTGTAAACAGTAGCTAAATAAAGTGATTGAGTAGGCTGCATAGATTTCTTGACTAGAAGCTCAAAAGATGAAAACTTCATTTTTTTTTGTTGTAAATTTGCTATCGTAAATGTTAGCAACACCTCCGCCTTTGCGGGATGCACGGGGGATATTGTCACTATTGTAGCCAGGAGGTGAGGCCTCATTTAACACAGTAAATTCATCAGGCTTAAGCCATGTTTCAGTCAGGCCAATCACATCAAGATTATGATCAGTGATTAGTTCATTGACTATAATTGCCTTTGAAGTAAGGGATCTAACATTAAGTAGCCCTATTTTGAGATGTGCAGTATCACGATCTCTTTCAATAATGACAGGAATGGAGGAGGTCTTTATCCTAGTGAGATTGCTAAGGCGAACACCTGCGTGTTAACTTGTAGGCAAACTAGTGGGAGATCATTTATATAGATGGTAAACAGAAGGAGGGCTAACATTGACCCTTCTGGGGCCCCAGTGTTATAGTAAAGAGAGTCCGACTTGAGTGTCCCCCAGACGTACCCTTTGACTTCTGTTTGCCAGATAGGAATACATCCAACTAATGACTTCAGTGGACACATTAAGGGAGGATAGTTTGGATAGGAGGACCTCATGATTCACAGTATCAAAGGCCTTTTTAAGATCCAAAAAGACTGACATCACCACCTATGTCCAGTTTAGATTTTATTCACTCCAGAAAATAGCAATTGGTTGTTTCGGTAGAAGCGTTAGTTCTGAATCCAAATTGCATTTGATGTATGGATTTGCCCTGAATGAGGTGATCAGTCAGATGATCAGCCATCCATCTTTCAGCTACTTTTGATAGCACTGGAAGCATGCTTATAGGTCGGTAATTTTCCACAGGTGTTGGGTCACCAGATTTTAAAACAGGTGTCTTGTCTTTGCTATGCCGGATTAAGTGATATGACATGCTATTTTATAAAATAAGTTCTCTGTAATTAATATTACCTGATTAAACTAATCATGTAAATGTAATTAACTAGGAAGTCGGGGCACCACGGAAGAATGTTTATAGAGGTGTTGTCTTCCGAATAAACTCTTAAGGACCTGGTAATCTTTTATATCAATAGCAGTCAATTATTAATCGTCACCTTATTCTCTCATCTGTCTCATCTGAACGTTGTAAAATTCTTATCTTCACAAACCCTGGCTAACAAGTTGAATCAGCAATACAAAAATTGGTTTATTTTTCATTACTAAATACCTAAATAATCACAGAATTACATATACACAGGATGGATAATACATTGATTACTAATTATGTCATACAAGAAAACGTCCCCAGTGGACGGAACCGATATGACGGCTGGTTACGCAAAGAAAGGGGGTTGGGTTTGAATGAAAGCGCGGGAAGACTGAGTAACAAAAGGATAGCTATGCTATCTTAAATACAGAATCTTATGCATTCCAAATAACCACCCATTTGTAAAAGTAAAATACAATAAATATTTACTCTGAGCTGCGCTTCGATAGATTGGTTGTAGATGGAAGGCTGGGTTGCCCAGCAGAGATCTCTTTTGTCCTTTGAAGAATATGTTGTGGTAGAATGGTTCGTTGTAGTACCGTCGTCGTGTGGTAGAATGTATACGTTGTAGTATCCTGTCTTTCTCAAGAGATTGTCCGTCCTTTCCAGTCCACGTTTACAGCTGCTGCTGTTTACTCGACGTCTAGGATGTATCACTTCTTTAGTGAATAAGAGTTCAAAATTCATAGCAAGCTGCCATACTATGAGCTCATGCTATATTCTGGCTGGTATAGTCGAAACTCATCCTTCCAGCGTGTCGATAGTCACCTCCACGTTGACTTTATCCCTTCTAAACATATAGACATCAGTCCTCACGTCACCGGGAATACAATGTTAATTTCGTTAGGATGTAGTCGGTCAACCATTCGCAACCAGAGCTCAGGCTGAGGTTGGCTTAGTTCTGTAGTTGAAATCAGCCCTTTTAAGCGTATGGACAGCCGTCCTGATGTCATCGGGAACACAAGGTTGACTTTCGCCAATGGGCTTTTGTAGTGGTGGAGAGAAGGGCGTGTTTCATAGTTCACAACCAATGTCTGTTCACTTGGGTGGGGCCACTGAGTGAGCATAGTTCAGTTATGTAAACAATTCTCTCATTTAGAAGCTAAAATTACATTTAATCTTTTCACAAATAGTTTCATATTTAAACATTTAAATTGCACAACAATTCCAGGTGAATCTGATAACTAGGATGTGTAGACCTTCCAAGATACAGTTTGTCATCCTATCATCAGTAATAATGTCTCAGATTACAACTGATCTGACATCATATTCTTTAAGTACCAACTGGTTGGATTAGCGAAATATGGTTCCATTCCCCAACCGTTTGATGTTACCAGACTCTCTCAGTGTTAACAAAGGGCTTTCCAAGAGTCCAATCTGTAGAGAGAAAAGGGGGAAAGGTATTTATGGAGGTCATAAACCTCACCAACAGAGCAACGTCATGACACAGGTATCACTGCAGCAGACTTCCAAGCGTTGGGGAAGAACCCACATTTGATGGACAGATTAACAAGATGTACAATAGGGGCAATGAGAGAATATTTGTTCTCTTTAGTAATACAGTGTCTAGACCAAATACATATTTTGTTCTAGAGCTCAAGAAGAAGCTAATAATACTGTCCACTGCTGATGCTGAGATTTCAGGAATTCTGAATATTGGTTTATTATCTTCTATGGGAGTGAGAACTGTGGTCTTGGTTGAGAATCTTTGAGCCAGTTCCCTGACAGTTAACAAAAAAATGTGTTGAAGATGGTGGATATGAAATTGGAGTCTTGAATTAGAATCCCATTAACCTTTAATTCAGGATGATTTTTGGACTTTGCAGCTCCTCTCCCTGTTAGTTTGTTGAGATTTTCCCAAATCACTTTGCCATTATCTTTTGCTTCATTGATCAGTCTAAGAACTCTGCTTATGCATTTTTTACATTCCTAACCACCTTATTTCTCAGTGATGCAAATGTACGTGTCATCATTCTTACCAGACTTCAATGCTTTTTTCAAGGAACAATCCCATTCTCTCATCTGCCTCCAGAGGTCCTCATTGAGCCATGGTAGAGAGGTTTTCCGTCTTGGCTTACGTTGAAATTTCCTAGTAAAAGAGTTATCCACTTTGTCAATAGCTGACAGAAATGTTCTGTATCCAAACTCTGGGCATTCATTGCTTAACAGATCAGACCAGTCAATTTGATCTATAGCTGCATCGTAGTTACTCTGCTCACTGTTCTGGATTTTTTAAATCTTACTGTTGCACGTGAATGTTTTTTTAATGTATTTCTCATTTCACCTTTTATTTAACCAGGTAGGCTAGTTGAGAACAAGTTCTCATTTACAACTGCGACCTGGCCAAGATAAAGCAAAGCAGTGCGACACAAACAACTACACAGAGTTACACATGTAACAAACAAGCGTACAGTCAATAACACAATAGGGGGAAAAAGAGTATATATACAGTGTGTGCAAATGGCGTGAGAAGGCAATAAATAGGCCATAGTGGCGAAGTAATCACAGTTTAGCAAATTAACACTGGAGTGATAGATGAGCGTTGGAGTGTTGTATGGCATTGAAGCTTGTTTGGAGGTTAGTTAACAGTGTCCAAAGAAGGGCCAGATGTATATAGAATGGTGTCGTCTGCGTAGAGGTGGATCAGGGAATCACCCACAGCAAGAGCGACATCGTTGATATATAAAGAGAAAAGAGTCGGCCCGAGAATTGAACCCTGTGGTACCCCTATAGAGCCTGCCAGAGGTCCGAATAACAGGCCCTCCGATTTGACACACTGAACTCTGCCTGAGAAGTAGTTGGTGAACCAGGCGAGGCAGTCATTTGAGAAACCAAGGCTGTTGAGTCTGCCGATAAGAATACGGTGATTAACAGAGTCGAAAGCCTTGGCCAGGTCGATGAAGACGGCTGCACAGTACTGTCTTGTATCGATGGCGGTTATGATATTGTTTAGTACCGTGAGCGTGGCTGAGGTGCACCCGTGACCAGCTCGGAAACCGGATTGCACAGCGGAGATGGTACGGTGGGATTCGAAATGGTCAGTGATCTGTTTATTAACATGGCTTTCGAAGACTTTAGAAAGGCAGGGCAGGATGGATATAGGTCTGTAACAGTTTGGGTCTAGAGTGTCATCCCCTTTGAAGAGTGGGATGACCGCGGCAGCTTTCCAATCTTTAGTGATCTGACGATACGAAAGAGAGGTTGAACAGACTGGTAATAGGGGTTGCAACAATGGCAGCGGATAATTTTAAAAAGAGAGGGTCCAGATTGTCTCGCCCAACTGATTTGTACGGGTCCAGGTTTTGCAGCTCTTTCAGAGCATCTGCGATCTGGATTTGGGTGAAGGAGAAGCTGGGGAGGCTTGGGCAAGTAGCTGCGGGGGGTGCAGAGCTGTTGGTTGGGGTTGCCAGGAGGAAGGCAAGGCCAGACGTAGAGAAATGCTTATTGAAATTCTCGATTATCGTGGATTTATCGGTGGTGACAGTGTTACCTAGCCTCAGTGCAGTGCAATACGGTTCTTAAATCTCTTTTTAGTGAGCTTTCTAACCACCAATGTAACATTGTGGTCAGATATGCCAGTTAATAAGTTACTGGACTTAGTTATTCGATCAGTTCTGTTAGTAAACACCAGATACATTTGAGTCTGGGATGACTGTGTCACTCTGGTTGGACCTTATTATTTGATTGAGTCAGGTTGAAATAATCTGTGATTTCTGAGTTTCTTCCTGCAAGTTTTGTTTTCCCAGTTTATATTGAAACTTCCCATGAAGATGATCTCCTTCTTATGATCACATTCTTTAAGCATGGCATTTAGATGGTCATTAACAAGATATCAGATGTTGGTGGTTGATATGATCCAATAATAGTGAGATATATATATATATATATAGTGGGGCAAAAAACGATTTAGTCAGCCACCAATTGTGCAAGTTCTCCCACTTAAGAATGAGAGAGGCCTATAATTTTCATCATAGGTACACTTCAACCATGACAGACAAAATGAGAAAAAAAATCGCATTGTAGGATTTTTAATGAATTTATTTGCAAATTATGGTGGAAAATAAGTATTTGGTCATCTACAAGCAAGCAAGATTTCTGGCTCTCACAGACCTGTAACTTCTTCTTTAAGAGGCTCCTCTGTCCTCCACTCGTTACCTGTATTTATGGCACCTGTTTGAACTTGTTATCAGTATAAAAGACACCTGTCCATAAGCTCAAACAGTCACACTCCAAACTCCACTATGGCCAAGACCAAAGAGCTGTCAAAGTACACCAGAAACAAAATTGTAGACCTGCACCAGGCTGGGAAGACTGAATCTGCAATAGGCAAGCAGCTTGGTTTGAAGAAATCAACTGTGGGAGCAATTATTAGGAAATGGAAGACATACAAGACCTCTGATAATCTCCCTCGATCTGGGACTGCAAGATCTCACCCTGTGGGGTCAAAATGATCACAAGAACGGTGAGCAAAAATCCCAGAACCACACGGGGGGACCTAGTGAATGACCTGCAGAGAGCTGGGACAAAAGTAACAAAGCCTACCATCAGTAACACACTACGTCGCCAGAGACTCAAATCCTGCAGTGCCAGACGTGTCCCCCTGCTTAAGCCAGTACATGTCCAGGCCCGTCTGAAGTTTGCTCGAGAGCATTTGGATGATCCAGAAGAAGATTGGGAGAATGTCATATGGTCAGATGAAACCAAAATAGAACTTTTTGGTAAAAACTCAACTCGTCGTGTTTGGAGGACAAAGAATGCTCAGTTGCATCCAAAGAACACCATGCCTACTGTGAAGCATGGGGATGGAAACATCATGCTTTGGGGCTGTTTTTATGCAAAGGGACCAGAACGACTGATCCGTGTAAAGGAAAGAATGAATGGGGCCATGTATCGTGAGATTTTGAGTGAAAACCTCCTTCCATCAGCAAGGGCATTGAAGATGAAACATGGCTGGGTCTTTCAGCATGACAATGATCCCAAACACACGGCCGGGCAACGAAGGAGTGACTTCGTAAGAAGCATTTCAAGGTCCTGGAGTGGCCTAGCCAGTCTCCAGATCTCAACACCATAGAAAATCTTTGGAGGGAGTTGAAAGTCAGTGTTGCCCAGCAACAGCCCCAAAACATCACTGCTCTAGAGGAGATATGCATGGAGGAATGGGCCAAAATACCAGCAACAGTGTGTGAAAACCTTGTGAAGAGTTACAGAAAACGTTTGACCTCTGTCATTGCCAACAAAGGGTATATAACAAAATATTGAGATAAACATTTGTTATTCCCAGGCCGTCATTGAAAATAAGAATGTGTTCTTAACTGACTTGCCTGGTTAAATAAAGGTTTAAAAAAATAATAATAATAATAATTGACCAAATACTTATTTTCCACCATAATTTGCAAATAAATTAATTGAAAATCCTACAATGTGATTTTCTGGATTTTTTTTTCTCATTTTGTCTGTCATGGTTTAAGTGTACCTATGAGGAAAATTACAGGCCTCTCTCATCTTTTTAAGTGGGAGAACTTGCACAATTGGTGGCTGACTAAATAATTTTTTGCCCCACTGTATATGAGGGGAGAGGATGACATTCAGCCCCATACATTCAATGTCATTGGCATGTTTCCATATGATACGATTGCATTTAAAGTTTTATTTTTGAAATTATTATTTATTAATTTATTTTTTAGCCCTTTTTTTCTCCCCAATTTCGTGGTATTCAATTGGTAGTAGTTACAGTCTTGTCTCATTGCTGCAACTCCTGTACGGACTCGGGAGAGGCGAAGGTCGAGAGCCATGCTTCCTCCGAAACACAACCCAACCAAGCCGCACTGCCTCTTGACACAACGCACATCCAACCCGGAAGCCAGCCGCCCCAATGTGTCAGAGGAAACACCGTACACCTAGTGACCTGCCCGGCCCGCCACAGGAGTCGCTAGTGCGCGATGAGACAAGGATATTCCTGCCGCCCAAACCCTCCCTAACCCGGACGACGCTGGGCCAATTGTGCGACGCCCCATGGACCTCCCGGTCGCGGTTGGCTGCGACAGAGCCTGGGCTCGAACCCAGAATCTCTGGCGATGCAGTGCCTTAGACCACTGCGCCACCCGGGAGTCTTAAAGTTATCTTTCATGTACATAAGCAATCCACCCCCTCTGCCCTCTCCCCTGTCCTTCCTGAATATGGAATATCCAAGGACATTAAAGGCAGAAATAGAAGATTTTTCAGCCATGTCTCAGAGAAACAGAAAAAATCTAGATTAGTCGTTCAATAAATGTTCTACCTGTTCACTCTTAGAAATGTTTTTATTTATTTTTTATTTCACCTTTATTTAACCAGGTAGGCTAGTTGAGAACAAGTTCTCATTTGCAACTGCGACCTGGCCAAGATAAAGCATAGCAGTGTGACACAGACAACAACAGTTACACATGGAGTAAACCATAAACAAGCCAATAACACAAACAAGTCAATGACACAGTAGGGAAAATAAAGTCTATATACAGTGTGTGCAAAAGGCATGAGAAGGAAGGTAATAAATAGGGCATAGGAGCGAATAATTACAATATAGCAGATTAACACTGGAGTGATAAATGAGCAGATGATGATGTGCAAGTAGAGATACTTATGTGCAAAAGAGCAGAAAAGTAAATAAAATAAAAACAGTATGAGGTAGGTAAATTGAGTGGGCTATTTACAGATGGACTATGTACAGCTGCAGTGATCGGTTAGCTGCTCAGATAGTTGATGTTTAAAGTTGGTGAGGGAAATAAAAGTCTCCAACTTCAGCTATTTTGCAATTCGTTCCAGTCACTGGCAGCAGAGAACTGGAAGGAAAGGCGGCCAAATTGGGTGTTGGCTTTGGGGATGACCAGTGAGATGTACCTGCTAGAACGGAACGTGAGCTACGGGTGGGTGTTGTTATCGTGACCAGTGAACTGAGATAAGGCGGAGCTTTACCTAGCATAGACTTATAGATGACCTGGAGCCAGTGGGTCTGGCGACGAATATGTAGCGAGGGCCAGCCGACAAGAGCAACGTTTGCAACATCTGAATATTCGTAAAGCTACGAATATTCAGATGACCTCCCAATATTCCTCTAGGCTTGGAACGAGGGTCCCAGAGCATTTTAGCCTGATTAACGCTTTGACAAAGTTTCATGGTACAATGTTTTCTAATCCCTGGGTTAAGGGAACTGAGCATCTATCAAGAGTTGGCATTCAAATGTAATTATCAGCAGATTTCTCATTCTCTTGAAAAGCCATGTTAGCGACAGAAGTTATGCTCACATACACAGAATGACCTTCTCTGACTCAGATAATATAGGTTACTCAAATATAGATTATTTCAATTCTTCATCAATGATTTTGTTCTGGACGGCTAATTAGGGGGACTTTTTTCCACTTCTCCCAGAATCAGGCTTCTCCCATATCAGGCTTTTTTCCACTTCTCCCAGAATGACATCCTCCATATCAGACTTTTTGTCTGCAGGTGACCTAACTCCAGCCTCTGATGGGGAGCTTGGTACCCCGGGCTGCTTTGGTGTATGTTGATTCCGGTTTGTTTGAATGAAGGCCAGCATCGATGTTTGGCCGCCTACTTTTGTTTTCCCCAGAGAATTGCACCGCCTTTGGGGTCCCCTATTAACCTTCAGGTTTTCTATTGGGTTATGATATTCACTGGTCTCAGTAGCCACTTTCCCAGCTTCATTTTTAATTTTCTCCCCAATTTCATGGTATCCAATTGTTTTAGTAGCTACTAACTTGTCTCATCGCTACAACTCCCGTACGGGCTCGGGAGAGAAAGTCATGCGTCCTCCGATACACAACCCAACCAAGCCACACTGCTTCTTAACACAGCGCGCATCCAACCCGGAAGCCAGCCGCACCAATGTGTCGGAGGAAACACTGTGCACCTGGCAACCTTGGTTAGCGCGCACTGCGCGCGGCCCGCCACAGGAGTCATTCCTACCGGCCAAGCCCTCCCTAAACCGGCCGACTCTAGGCCAATTGTGCGTCGCCCCACGGACCTCCCGGTCGCGGCCGGTTACGACAGAGCCTGGGCGCGAACCCAGAGTCTCTGATGGCACAGCTGGTGCTGCTGTACACTGCCCTTAACCACTGCGCCACCCGGGAGGCCTTCCCAGCTTCATTTTGAGCATTTTCCCTCTTATTCTTTTTCTTGGAATGAGAGGTCACTGTTGCAGACTCTAGCTCACCAGGTACCAACTCCAATGTTTCATTCACTCCGTCTTTGTCCTTGGGAGCCGAAGAATTACCATCTTCAACCTCAGTCTCACGTTCAGTCATTTCAGCTGAGATATGTGATATGTCTGCCCTACTCATGGGGACAGGATTGTTCTCCTGCACATAGTGTGAAAAAGTTTCCTCTATGCACCTTATGTTGTCCAGTGTAGTAGGACTGTACTGTACCATCTCCTTACCCCCTCTAGTGTGGGATTGTGTCAGCCAGTCCTGTCTACACACAGGACCTTGTTCATCATAAAATATTTAGTGAGGGCCCATCCTTACAGACAGTGTTATAGGAATGATGGGTGCTGCTACAACATATACAAAACGATCTCCATTGGAGCTGTTTGTAAATTGACCCTTGTATCTTATCATGCGCATCATCACTCTCCACATCACCTTACATCCAGCTTTAGCCAGAAACTCAGTCATAACACTATCATCTGCTGATTCAGGTAGTTCTTTAATGTTGACTTGAATGGAGTTCTGGTCAGCCATGCGTGACTTCAAACTGAACAAATTATTCTCTTTGAACAAAAACGTTGCTCTTGCTTTCTTACTGAGAATATACAGTGGGGAGAACAAGTATTTGATACACTGCCGATGTTGCAAGTTTTCCTACTTTCAAAGCATGTAGAGGTCTGTAATTTTTATCATAGGTACACTTCAACTGTGAGAGATGGAACCTAAAACAAAAATCCAGAAAGTCACATTGTATGATTTTTAAGTAATTAATTTGCATTTTATTGCATGACATAAGTATTTGATCACCTACCAACCAGTAAGAATTCCGGCTCTCACAGACCTGTTCGTTTTTCTTTAAGAAGCCCTCCTGTTCTCCACTCATTACCTGTATTAAATGCACCTGTTTGAACTCGTTACCGGTATAAAAGACACCTGACCACACACTCAATCAAACAGACTCCAACCTCTCCACAATGGCCAAGACCAGAGAGCTGTGTAAGGACAGCAGGGATAAAATTGTAGACCTGCACAAGGCTGGGATGGGCTACAGGACAATAGGCAAGCAGCTTGGTGAAAAGGCAACAACTGATGGCGCAATTATTAGAAAATGGAAGAAGTTCAAGATGACGGTCAATCACCCTCGGTCTGGGGCTCCATGCAAGATATCACCTCGTGGGGCATCAATGATCACGAGGAAGGTGAGGGATCAGCCCAGAACTACACGGCAGGACCTGGTCAATGACCTGAAGAGAGCTGGGACCACAGTCTCAAAGAAAACCTTTAGTAACACACTACGCCGCCATGGATTAAAATCCTGCAGCGCACGCAAGGTCCCCCTGCTCAAGCCAGCCAATGTCCAGGCCCGTCTGAAGTTTGCCAATGACCATCTGGATGATCCAGAGGAGGAATGTGAGAAGGTCATGTGGTCTGATGAGACAAAAATAGAGCTTTTTGGTCTAAACTCCACTCGCCGTGTTTGGAGGAAGAAGGATGAATAATATCCGACCAATACCTTTTTTTTTTAAATTAAAAATTACATTTATTTTACCTTTATTTAACTAGGCAAGTCAGTTAAGAACAAATTCTTATTTTCGATGACGGCCTTGGAACTGTGGGTTAACTGCCTGTTCAGGGGCAGAACGGCATATTTGTACCTTGTCAGCTCGGGGATTTGAACTTGCAACCTGCTCTAACCACGAGGCTACCCTGCCACCTCATGATGAGTACAACCCCAAGAACACAATCCCAACCGTGAAGCATGGAGGTGGAAACCTCATTCTTTGGGGATGCTTTTCTGCAAAGGGGACAGGACGACTGCACCGTATTGAGGGGAGGATGGATGGGGCCATGTATCGCGAGATCTTGGCCAACAACCTCCTTCCCTCAGTAAGAGCATTGAAGATGGGTCATGGCTAGGTCTTCCAGCATGACAACGACCCGAAACACACAGCCAGGGCAACTAAGGAGTGGCTCCGTAAGAAACATCTCAAGGTCCTGGAGTGGCCTAGCCAGTCTCCAGTCCTGAACCCAATAGAACATATTTGGAGGGAGCTGAAAGTCCATATTGCCCAGCGACAGCCCCGAAACCTGAAGGATCTGGAGAAGGTCTGTATGGAGGAGTGGGCCAAAATCCCTGCTGCAGTGTGTGCAAACCTGGTCAAGGACTACAGGAAAAGTTTAATCTCTGTAATTGAAAACAAAGGTTTCTGTACCGAATATTAAGTTCTGCTTTTCTGATGTATCAAATACTTATGTCATGCAAATGAATTACTTAAAAATCATACAATGTGATTTTCCGGATTTTTGTTTTAGATTCCGTTTCTCACAGTTGAAGTGTACCTATAATACAAATTACAGACCTCTACATGCTTTGTAAGTCGGAAAACCTGCAAAATCGGCAGTGTATCAAATACTTGTTTTCCCCACTCTATATACCCCAGAGTGCACATACTCCCTGTACTGACCTCAAGTGGTTTGGATGAATTTCCTGTATGAGAGCGTGGTAGAGCTCCTCTTCCTTATGGGGTGGCTATATCCTCATTTGTCAGGATTTCTCTCTCCATGATAAAATAGGTAAAACAGTCTCCTCTGGGGCATTTCGACCCAAAGGAGTCTGTCTAGGTTTTGTTTAATAGTGCTTGTGCTAAGTTTGCACCTGATACTAAAGTACTTTCCTTCTCTCCTGGTCTCATACCTACATATCTTCTTTGCACTCATTTCTACTTCTTTCCCTTCCTCTCCTCGATCCAACTCTCTATCACTGTCCATTTTCCTTTTTTTTTCTTACCACCCTCCCTTTTGTAGTGTCTAAAGCTCCTCATGCTGCAGAGGTTGTCCTCTCCTCCAGTGCTATCCTGGTAGCCATCTTTGCCTTCATCGCCTTCATACTCTACAAGTAAGTCAAGCCACAGTGTTCCACACACTCACGTCTATCACCAAGCTTCCCTTACTCATGATCTCTCTCCTCCCTCTCTATGCCATTTCTCTGTCCTCCTCTTTCCCTCCCTCTCCCCCCTAGGCGCTATAAGGTCTACAGACCTGTGACGAGGTCCCTGGTGGAGGATGCCAGTGTCCATGTTGAGATCGGGGGTCGTATGGGCCGGCTGAGGGAGATCATATTCCCCACCAACGAGGAGAGTCGCCGCCTGCTGACGGACAGACGCCCCGTGTAGACCCACCGTCGGAACTACAGAAGGGGAGCAGAACGAAATAAAACAAGTAGAACTTACACTCGTCTGTCAGTTAGGATATTGAGTATCTGTTCTACACCATACATTTCTATCTGAATGTTCTGTAACGTTATATAATCCTGAACAGGCGCAAGTGTTTTTACTTAGAGGTTCTTTAGTAACAAATTATACATTTAGCACATTTATAAATGCATCACAAAGATTATATATATACCAATAACCAAGAGAACTTCTTTACATTTTAGTTTGTCAAAGTAACACTGTTAAAAGGTAAGATGTGCTGAAAAATATGAAAATATGAATTTGTTTAGTTCACTTTCTAGTAGAAAAGTACAAGTACCGTAATTTCCGGACTATAAGCCGCTACTTTATTCCCACACTTTGAACCTCGCGGTTTATACAATGGCGCGGCTAATTTATGGATTTTTCCCGCTTTCACAAGATTCATGCCGCCAAAAAACTGAGCACCGTCACATAATGTGACTCAGTGCAAAAAATGTGACTCTGACTCAGTGCAAAAAGACAACAACAGCTTTCAGAGGGAAGAAAAGCAGATGGCCCAAAGTATTTGCAGCCACTCGACATCAGTGTAAATCGTGCATTTAAGGTGGCGCTCCTTGTTCAGTGGGAGTCTTGGATGACAAGTGGGGAGAAATCCTTCACTAAAACGGGCTGCATGTGAAGAGCAACTTATGGTCAAGTCTGCCAGTGGGTTCTGACAGCGTGGAGCATTGTCAAAAAATCCACTATCATCAACGGGTTTGGAAAGGCTGGACTGCTGCGTGTTGAAGGGGCAGCATGAGCTCAGCGGGGTATTTGCCTCCGGATGAAAGTGACGAGAGCGACAATGAAAACGATCCAACATCGGATGAAGCCATTCTGAGGCTATTCAACTCCGACACCGATGGAGATGACTTCAGTGGTTTCAGTGCACAGGAGGAGGAAGATAGTGACCAATGACTTTCTTGGTAGGCCACTGTTTAATTTGTTACAAGCCGTGTTTCGTTTAAAGGCTGTGTAAAGTTCATTTGTTTCAATGTACCGGTAGGCACCTGCGGCTTATAGACATGTGCGGCTTATTTATGTACAAAATACATATTTTTTAAATAATTCAGTGGGTGAGGTTTATATTCAGGTGTGCTTAATAGTCCAGTAATTACGGTATGTGGCAAATAGCAAGAATTAAGAAAAGTTTGCAATAAAGCTCAGTTTTTTTAAGTTGGGGCGGGGCAGTGTTTAAGGCAGTGCTGGGGTGTATTCATTCCACCGATTCTGTTGCAAAACGTTTCTTAAACAGAACGAAACGGGGCTGGACCTACCTGAATTTGTCCAATAGACACTCGTTTTGCTCTGTTTGCTTCCATTTGGTTCTTAAACTGTAAACAGTTTCTGTAATGAATACACCCCTGGTGTGAGCGGGATAGTAAGGTCCTTTCCCATTTCAATCCCTAGCTTCTTCCCCTAGTCTTTTCAGATCTGTGAACTCCAAAGACAAATGGGGCTAAGAACTCAAATGGAACTGGGCCAAATGGTACTGCTTTGAAGTTAAACGGGTCTAATGGTTTTGGAAATCAAATTTAGTAAATATCTTTGCAGACTTTCACAAGTCTAACAATGTGTTACTTTTAGAAAATGTTCAAATATGAGATGTATCAGTGTTTAACTGTACATCCCACTGCCCATTCTCTAATGTGCACATTTGTTGCACGAATGTACTGAATTGTAGTCATTTAGTTATTATAAAAGCCATCATTTCAAACCAATCTAAAAATGTAATTTTGTTCTGGAAAGATTCAAATTAAGATTGTGAACTAACCACTGTTTGTGAATATACTGGTAATGTCTGTAGCCTACCGATCTGCATGTGTCTTGGGAGTAGGGGGGGTTACAAGTGATGAAACAAGTAACCGGATTTAAATATAATTTAAAGTTGGATTTTTGACACTACTACACTGTTGCAGTAACTGACCACCGAACACAGTTGCACTGGGGCTAAAGTTAGCTGAAGTTTGTACTGGCTTTAGAGAACCGAACTACAGATTCCAGTTCATCATGCTCCATAGACACATGAACAAAAGTATGTGGACACCATATATGATACAACACTCCAAAGATGGACATGAGGCTGCTGCTCAATCAGTCCAAAAAACATGCTCCATCCCCCAACCTTATTCCAGGCATGTGTGGCAGTAGTACGGTGCAGGTGAAGCTCATTATTGTGTGTACTATGTACATACCTTCTTCTAGATGTGTGTACCTGTAGTATCCTCTGAAGTGAGGTGTGACTCGAGTGTACCTGTAGTTTGTGGCGAAGTAACACTCATCGGTGTTGGAGGGGGGCACGGGATCTTGATCGCCACCTCCACTGTCAGCTTCACGTTAACTTCGCCGACCGCGCTGTAGGCATGCGTGGCCACGTTGCTATGGCTGACCAGCTGGTTGCCGTTCTTGAAGTCCCAGATGTCGTCGACAGCATTGGCAGTCTTCAGGTATTTACTGGGGTCGTGAACAGACACTGAACACCATGTCTTCGCCACGCACAAACACACTTTACGACAGGTTGGCTGCTGCCTTCTGGGAAATAGTCACTGCCAAAGGGATCTTGTCTGTGAAGAGGTAAGGGTCAGTGGTGCTTTTAGCATGTGAACTCTTGGTGGGGCATACTCCCAAAATATTTTTTTATGCATGCCAGCAAAGCCACTACACTAAACAATACAGTGGGGCAAAACAGTATTTAGTCAGCCACCAATTGTGCAAGTTCTCCCACTTAAAAAGATGAGAGGCCTGTAATTTTCATCATTGGTACACTTCAACTATGACAGACAAAATTAGAAGAAAAAAATCCAGAAAATCACATTGTAGGATTTTTAATGAATTTATTTGCAAATTATGGTGGAAAATAAGTATTTGGTCACCTACAAACAAGCAAGATTTCTGGCTCTCACAGACCTGTAACGTTACCTGTATTAATGGCACCTGTTTGAACTTGTTATCAGTATAAAAGACACCTGTCCACAACCTCAAACAGTCACACTCCAAACTCCACTATGGCCAAGACCAAAGAGCTGTCAAAGGACACCAGAAACAAAATTGTAGACCTGCACCAGGCTGGGAAGACTGAATCTGCAATAGGTAAGCAGCTTGGTTTGAAGAAATCAACTGTGGGAGCAATTATTAGGAAATGGAAGACATACAAGACCGCTGATAATCTCCCTTGATCTGGGGCTCCACGCAAGATCTCACTCCGTGTAAAGGAAAGAATGAATGGGGCCATGTATCGTGAGATTTTGAGTGAAAACCTCCTTCCATCAGCAAGGGCATTGAAGATGAAATGTGGCTGGGTCTTTCAGCATGACAGTGATCCCTAACACATCACCCGGGCAACGAAGGAGTGGCTTCGTAAGAAGCATTTCAAGGTCCTGGAGTGGCCTAGCCAGTCTCCAGATCTCAACCCCATAGAAAATCTTTGGAGAGAGTTGAAAGTCCATGTTGCCAGCAACAGCCCCAAAACATCACTGCTCTTGAGGAGATCTGCCCATGTGCCTCACCCTAATAAGTTGGTCCCATAACTAAGCCTATTGTTCTGACTTGGTTGTGCACATTTAGCCTATAAAGCCTGTTTTAGAGAAATGTCATTGAATATTGTAAGAGCTTTCATTGTCTGCTTATATGCCCCCTTCATTTATCCTATGGTTCTGACTTGGTATACATGGAGAATACTGTAAGAACGGCCCATGTTCTGAATTCTCTCACTGTACATTTCAGAAGTGCTGAAGAAATAGGCCGTCATTGTTCAGGGGCAGAACAACCTTGTCAGCTCAGGGGTTTGAACTTGCAACCTTGCGGTTACTAGTCCAACGCTCTCACCACTAGGCTACCCTGCCGCTCAACACTTTCTGTGTAATGTTTATGTCCAATGACCACCGATACATTTTATCTATAATTTCTCTTCATATGACAAGGATTGAAAAGGATTTGCCAGTAGATTGTCGACTTGATTCATGATGACTGCTAGCAATGTAAAAAAAAACCCTAACATTTTAAAAGTATGTTGACATCAGTTCAATCAAAGCTACGGTAGATATAACGTGATTTGACATAATTTTATCTGTGACCTATGACCTTGAGCCTTATTGGATGGGCGCTTTAATGTTAATCTATTGCAGCCCCCAAGGGTCTTGCATTTTCAAGCTCTCCCCATAGATTTTGCAGCAATGTTTTGTCCCCATGAGTGACAGAACACTGCAACAATCATGGCGCAACTAGAGTACATTAACCCCTATCCTCCGTATTTTCCACTGGCTGCCCCACCACCACAGAAAGCACTGAGCTAGGCTGAAACGCTTGCATTTTGGAGCTACCTTACTCCAGAAAGCAAAAGAAGAATGTTTGTATGCCGCTTTATTAACTCAATATTTTTTTTTACATTGTTTGCAAACTGATGTATGGCAAAATAACATGCAAAACAGGCTAACTCCTATTTATTTGTTAAACAGCTGGAGCAGAGCCACTGGTAAGGGTTAATGAGAAACACTCAGACAGGATGCATCCGTTAAGCTTTACATTCTCTTCTGTGTCCCTCTGAGGAAGGACTTGTTGATGTACAAGAGACAGAGATTGCTTCCCTAATAGCACCCTTTTCGCTACTTACACTTTTAGGGTGGGGGGAGGAGCTACACATCCACAAGCACATTAGTGAGGTCGGTGACTGATGTTGGGCGATTAGGCCTGGCTCAGTCAGCATTCCAATTCATCCCAAAGGTGTTCGATTGGATTGAGGTCAGGGCTCTGTGCAGACTATTCAAGTTCTTCCACTCCGAACTCAAACCATATTTTTGTATGAACCTCGCTTTGTTCACAGGGGCTTTGTCATGCTGCTTACTCCTGGCATCCGCCAAACCCAGATTCGTCCGTCAGCCTGAGACAGTGAAATGTGATTCATCACTCCAGAGAAGGCTTTTCTACTGCTTCAGAGTCCAATGGCGGCGAGCTTTACACCCCTTCAGTCTATGCTTTGCATTGCGCATGGGGATCTTAGACTTGTGTGCGGCTGCTAGGCCATGAAAACCCATTTCATTAAGCTCCCGAAGTAGTTATTGTGCTGATGTTGCTTCCAGAGCCAGTTTGGAACGCTGTAGTGAGTGTTGCAGAAGACAGAATTATGGGAGCTTGTGTGGACTACCACTTCGCAGCTGAGCGGTTGTTGCTCCTAGAGGTTTCCACTTTACAATAACAGCACTTACAGCTGACCGGGTCAGCTCGAGCAGGGTAGAAGTGTGAAGAACTGACTTGTTGAAAAGGTGGCATCCTATAAGGTGCCATGTTGGAAGTCACTGTGCTCTTCAGTATGGGCTAATCTGCCAAGTTTGGTGTGGCAGAAATAGCTGAATCCACTAATTTAACTTTTGTATATAGTGTTCTTTCAGGCTGAGGAACCAACTAGCATCAAGTTATAGAATCCTGAACTTCCCCTTTAACAAAATGTTAAGTTACATTTTATGGCATCTTACAGTAGATTGAAAAACCACGAATGGGAAAAAAAGACGAGTGCAAGACGTGGGAGCCAATTTCATTTTTTTGATTTATTCAGAGGCATTTGACAAGTTGAGCTGTGAGGGGGGTGAAGGGGCAGAAGCATGGTCGCAGGGAGGGGGGCATCATGCTTAAACCAGAACACTTTCCCAAAAACTGACTCCCAAACCCAGTCCCTCTTTCCCACACAAACATGATTTTCCACATTACACATCCAGGAAATGCTAACCGAACAAATCGTTATCAAATCAGCAGACCAATGTAGCATCCGTAAAGACATAAAAAGGTAAGAAAGAAGACTGGCGTAGTATTTATTTTTAGTCTCAAACCAGAAACAAAAGGCAGGTCTTTTTTTAAACATTTGTTTGTTACTTATTGTCCAGTCATTGAATCCAAAAACTTCAAACCGGTGAATTTGACCTTTTTCTTTTTCACGAAAAACCCAGGCAAGAAAGTTCAATACATGGAAGCCACACCATCAAAAAGAAAAGCAGAAAGAAAAAAAAAATCTTGATTTACAATCAATTAAGCTAGAAGAGTGTGTGTGTATATATATATATATATATACACACTGGCAAAGGAAACATCTGATAACTTTTCCATTATTCGTTCAAATTCTAAAGAGTACATGATTTATTTATTTTCATTAATATCTTGGAAATCAGAAAGGGGACAGTGGGAGAATAACCCTAAATCTAACAGAAGTTTGCCTCTAATTCAAATGTATCTAAAGAGGTAGATAAAAAAAAATTAACAGTTGGAGAAAGGGAGGGGGAATAATAATTGTCACTTATGCCCCTCGTGGACATCAGCGCGAGGTTGAACCGCGTGAGCACGCACGAGTCCATGCAGAGAAGTGTTCCTGGGGGGACTGAAGTATCGCAGCGAGCGCGTGTGCACTAGGCGGGGTGAGGGCGCATGCCACCACAAACCCCCCTCAGCTGAGGTAGACAGCGTTCTACTGTGGAAGCATGGATACACACGAGCACTTTTAACACAATCAAAACATATTTACATTCTGCATGAAAAAAAAAAAAAGGAAAAACTTGGATATTTTGTTATTGGTTTTTTAAAACTATTTTTCTCTTTTTTTTCTTATGTTTCCCATCGCAAGCAAGGTCAATTTAGCACATTTTCTTGTGTGCATCTTGGATTTTTGTGATGAATAACAATTGAAACTCTCACTTCAAATCAAAATTACAGCTGCTGGTTAAAGAAAACTCAACCTTTAGTTAACGTAGCTTCTATTGCAAAATAAGCATTCATCAGTGTGACTCTCCTTACTTTCACCATGCAGTGAATGACACTAACGTAGACCAACTGAGGCTACTGGGGCCACCACACATGGCCAAGCTTCCTCTATGAAAAAACCCTAGTCAGGCTGTGGACTGCACTTCAGCCTGTCACAAACCTGGGATGACTTCCAAATGGCACCCTATTTCCCCATGTAGTATACAACTTGGAGCACTATAAGGGAAATGGGGTGCCATTTGAGACTAGGATGATGTAATAAAGCAGGTAAGGCCTAAGCAGGTAAAAGAAATACAACAGAACAGACAGTGCTACTCTAACATGTCCATTTCTATGGCGGCTACAGAGAGAGAACTCAGTGTTCAGGCCCCTCCATTTGTGTGCTACCCATTGCACTTCCAGGAAGGCAAAAGGAAAAATCATTGTGTGAAGAATGTAATGTACCGTCAACAATAAGAATGTCAGAATCCCAAAACTAAACGGCATTGCTGCAATATGTACGGTTGGCATTATTCAGCATTACTCTAATATATTCGTTGTTTGTAGTTTTCATTAGATGGTGGATACACCTCAGGAAAACTGAGGCAATTTCTTCTCTCGATACTCCCGTCAGCAGCCAACAGTTTGGTGCCAACTCTGCCCTGGGCTCTATGTACAGAGACTTTATGAACAGGGCCACCGTCGACATTGTACACGTTGCCGCCGCCGCCGGAGAGCGCTAGAGTTGAAGGCAAGGTCAGTTGGCAGCTGACCAAATTTTAAATTTTCTTAAAAAAATAAAAATGTTCAATAACTATTAGCTTTATAAAGTATACAAAATACCACAAAGCAAAATAAAAAAGAAAGGAACATTTTTTTCATATATATAATTATTTTCTTTTTCTCTTCATCTTCTTGAGGTACTAGAGATCCTGAGGTAGTTCAGTACAATGCATATTAAATTGGTTTTCCTGGCCAACACCATTCAACACGTCCCTTAAGTGTTAATGACAGTGTTATCCTCGCCTCTAAATATATTTTATATATCTATAAAATGCATCCGAATTTATAAAATGCCACTATCAATAGCAGGACAGGAGTGCCCTGTTAGACCACCACTGGGGCCCCTGTCCAATCAAACACCAGAGTATTACCCCGAGCCCCGCCCCTCCATCTAAACCCCTCCCCCTAACCTTTCTCCATCCTACAAGGACTCAGAGCAATGCCTTTTTCTTTCCAAAGAAAACTCAGGAGAGAAAGTTTCAACCAACTAAACAAACTTCATCCAGGGCAACAAAAAAAAGTTAAAATAAAAAGGTAAAAACAAAATTAACAGCCGTCATCAACATGTGAGGTGGTTGAGTGTGTTACCACACCAGGGAGGTGACAGGAGGGAGTTCATTATTATTTCTTCTTTGTGTTTTCTAGTGTACCAAAAAAACAACATTAAAACAAATAAGGAACCAATCAGGACCGAGGTGAGGGTGAGTGACAACGTTGGAACCCTCAAGTACATTCTCACAGAGATGCAGACAGGTGTGGCGATGGGTTGGTGGGGGTGTAAGGTCTCTTATCCACGCTGTGGTGTCGGCCCGGGGGGTTAGTGTCGGTCAAGGAGGTCGTCGAGAGGGGGGGTGTAAGGTCGAGGGGGTCGTCGAGTGGGGGTGGGTGTGTAAGGTCAAGGGGGTCGTCGAGAGTGGGGGTGGGTGTGTAAGGTTGAGGAGGTCGTCGAGAGTGGGGGTGGGTGTGTAAGGTTGAGGAGGTCGTCGAGAGTGGGGGTGTACAGTTGGGTACCCATGACCCTTATCCCCTGAGATGAGCCCCTTGTCCCTGCCTGTGTTTCCCCTCCGGTCTCTGCTCTGGTCTGTCTTCGGGGGCGGTTCCGTCACTGGCCCCCCTGGGCCACCTGGACGCCCCCCTCTACTTCCGGGAAGGGCGGGGGAGGGGTGGTCCCTCCCCGCGGGGTGAGGGTTTGGGCTGCTGTTGCCGTCTCACCTGGGACAAGATCTCCTGGATCTTCCTCTGGGCCAGCTGGGGAGGGGTAAGAGGGCAGAGGTCAGGACATGTCATCTGACAATGACATGCACACATCCATTGCGTCTAAGGTGATGAGTAGAATTAAGAATTCATCAAGCAGCAAGGTTAACAACGGCTACAACTGAAATAGCACCCCATTCCCATTATTACAGAATGGCACCCTATTACTTATAAATACACAGGGTCCTGGTCAAATGTAGTGCCCTATATAAGGAATAGGGTGCCCCTTCAGATGCAGCCATTGATTAATTCTACAATGAAGTGAAGCAGTATGGTGGACAATCCTTACATAGCAAGCAGACATTTTATACATTTTACACCCCCATTCACCCTACAGTCCACAACCTTACTACAATCAGCTTCATTCATACTGTGCCTATAGCATGAACCAGCCTTTTGGCTCACTAATCAGAGCTGACTGGGATGAATATGGACTCATTCTCTCCATCAGATAGAAGACACCGCCTTGCCCAGTGGCAGAGGGGGAGGAACATCCCGTAATCATAGCTCCTCCCATCTGATCCCTTCAGAACCACATGAAGTGCAGAGGGGTAGATATGGAATTGTGCAACAGTATTAGTACTGTAGTGAAATTATTCCAGACACACATTTTAATTAGTTTTACGCTCCGTTATTTAATTTCCTCATGTTTGTTTTTGATCTACTTACTTTGTTATTGTTTTACTGTAAAGTGAATTGCAATTTAATTGCACTTTAATGTTTGATTAGTGTAACATACCTGGCTTGCATAGAAGTGTCCAGTGATTTTGACAATGACCTGGTCGTTCTCGTCAGGTGTCTGGTCTCTGGGGACCACCACCTCAGCACTGGTCAAGTTCTGCAACTCATTCACCTGAGGGGAAGGAAAGCGAGAAACAGAGTAAGCGAGCGAGAAATTAACAAATAAGTATTTTATATTATGGCTAAAGTAATAAGTGGTGTTTTCAATTATTCTGCAGCAGAACACACACAGACCGGCCTCTGCGTACCGTTTTGCCTCCCTTGCCAATGACACGTCCAGCAGCGAAAGAGGGCACCTTGATGTGAGCCTCTAGCTTCACCTCCTCCTTCGGCCCAAAGAAGTTCTCCTCCTTTAGCTTCCCAAAGATACGACCCTGAGCCTGGAACAGGGCAAACATCACACACTGGAGTCAGAGGAAATGACACAACCCTTGACTGAAGCTGCAGAAGCATCTTTATCGAACTGTAAATATATGCTTTATTTGAGGTTATTTACTTGACAGGGATGGACATCAATCAACATTTCTGCAACTGTACCAGAATTTGCCAGCTAGCTATATTTTCAATTGTATTGTGTTTTTGGGAAAAAGGACAACACTTTTCTCTGGTGCCGTGGGCATTGGACAGAAATAGCATGGCTGGAGAGCACAGTCCTGAGGGCTCCTACCTTGAACTGGGCTTCTGGTGGGCCAGCAATGATCACCATCCTCTGCTTGGTATCCATACCTTCTGGAGGGGCTCCCTGATGGGAGAAAAATGACACGCGTTAACACATCTGCACACACATTTTACTTGCTGTAATTACTGTTCACTGCTTCACTTCACCCCGTCAAGGACGCATCACAACAGCCTGAAGGAGGCGCCACCCAATCCCAATCTCAACCCAATTTGCACTGCTGAGATGATTGATGGTATAAGCAACAAGACAAATTCATCTGAATGTTTGAAACAAAAATAAAATACCTGGTTTGCATCTACGACACTGACTTCATCTGCACTGATCTGAAATGGAGGGGGTGGGGGGGGGGGGTGAAGGAGAACAAATAAGACGAGAAGCTACTTTAAGTTATTGAGACGCAGCTCAAACCCTCCTGTGAGTTAAGTCCCTCACCTTGATGGAGGCTCCGGCGTAGCGCGACAGCTGCTTTATGTGTTGACCCTGTTTTCCGATGATCGCTCCGACCGCCAGCGCCGGGATGAACAGATGGACTGTCTCCGACTCCGGCTGCCCCTGGCCCTGTGGAACAGTAGAGGCCACAAGACAGTAATGAGATCCCAGTCAGACCACAACAGAGCAGTTCTGACCGCAGGGATACCACAATCAGGCCTGGCAAACCGCGATAGCAGCCCAGATAGTGACCAAGCAACAGATGCAGCGGCACAGGAAGAAGAATCTCACAGTGGCTCGCATCCCAAATGGAACCCTATTCCTTATTTAGTGCACTACTTTTGACTATAGCCCTATAAGCCCTGGTCAAAAGTAGTGCACTACACAGGGATTGGGGAGCCATTTGGGACACAGTCAGGGAGACTAGAAGCAGAGCTGATGGGAAGTTTCCTAAGTGCTTTATTAACAAAGTTGTACCTCATATTTACCAGTCAAATCTAGACCAATTCAAATCCCCTCAGTAGCATAGAGAATCACAATAGCACTGCATAACCATGAAAGAACTGAACATACAGTAATGAAGAGGTTGAACACAACTAATCAAATCGCAACTTCCAATGGAGTGTGTCCCAATTATCTCTCCTTTCTCACCAAGTGAGAACTTGTTCACTTCCTGTTATAAATTAGAAAGAAAAAGACTGATATGGAAATTCCCTCCTGCCCATGACAATACCAATTCAATACTTTTAAATTTGTGGGAAGTAGTGATCGAGTGCACATTTCAGGAGGAATGACAGATTATTGGGATGCACCCCGGGCATAAGAGAACCACCCCGACTCTAGACAGATGCCCAAATCTGTAGCATCCAGTGCCTAGTTCAGGTAAACACAGCATTCCCAGAGGGTTCTCCATTTCTCTGCAGCAACTGAGCACATTAACTAATCCACACAGTATATGGATGTACCACTGATAATCCCTTTCAGAAGGAAGTGAGTGAATGCTTGGCTCTGCTCAGTCACTCCTCAGCGCTTCCAAAAAGACACTGTAGAACAGACTGTATTGAAGAGAAGCTGTAGCAAACTGTCTGCTCACTTCACATGGCTGGATGTTAGAGAAAAGTGGGTGAGATCTTTCAGATGAGGGGGCAGGAGGTATTAATGATACATTTAGTGCACACATGGCTCTGGTTGAAAGTAGTGCACTATATAGGGAATAAGGAGACATGTGGGACAGAGCTGCTGGGACTGCTGGTTTTAATCTAGAGGATGTCATCAAATCATTACACTTCAGTCATCCAAATCATGGGTCACATTCAGAAGCCTCCAGATGGGAACAACATTTTTCAAGAGGCAGTTCCAGATTAAACTGTTCAATAGACCGGTGTCCGCTTGAAAACATTTGCGCCCATTTGCAACCTAAACACGCAAAGGTGTTCAATAACTGCTCTTTTTGTCAGCTGAAGACTTGAAGGCCCAACTAAACCCAGCAGACACTGGGGCCCCCCTTCCCAGCAGGTTTCAGAGTAATGAACTTACACATGTTGTGCCCTCCCTAGAGGTCAAATGTTACTGCGAGCCCTACCTCGTTACCCTATCCGGCAGCGAGCAGCCAGAAGCCGTGCAAAGCACTGTGGGAAGGGAGACTTACAGAGACGGGCTGGCTGCTCCCCGACAGCACAGACGCCCAAAATGGCCCTTCACCCCCGAAGGAGCTGCTCTATAGGAGAGAATAACACGAAACCAAGTCACTGTCGTGCCCCCAAATGGCTGCACTAAGGAGAGAGGAACACAGACAGGGTCACTGAAAGATCCAAAATGGCTTCAGTCAGAAGTTGGTCTGTTTTAGGTTTCTTCTTGCAGAAAATTCCAGTAAGGAGGGGGCCATCTTTAAGCATCACCAAGAGGCCCTGTGGAGTAGACCCAGGGAGGTAGGTGGGGTGGGGAAAGGTCCAGACACTCACCCCGAATGAATAGCCACCCTGGGCACCGGGAGGTGGGACGTTGTGTCCCATGGAGGGGCCCATACCTGGAGCACCACCAGGGAACAAACCCAAAGCATTCAGGTTGAGTCCTGGAATCAGGTTAGACTGGAGCTGGGGATAGACAGAGAGACAGAGACAGAGAGAGCGACAGAGAGAGAGATGGACAGAGGAAGAGAGATTTACTACCAGACAAAAGGAACTAGAACAAAAACCGATCACAGGGAAACCGCTCGAATACATTTAAAGGTTGAGGGACGGCACACGCAGGTCCGTAGCATGTAGTTAAACATCACGTTTCTATACCTTCACTGTCATTTCAGTGATAAGAAACAAATCTCCCAGGTTGCGTTCCAAACGGCGCCCTATATAGTGCACAAAAGTAGAACACTGTAGGGACACTGGATTCTTTGGTTCCACCAACACAGCGTGCCGTGCCCAGCGTGAGAACAAGGACCTACATTCATAGCGGCCACGTCGTTCTCATACGACTCCCTGACCTTCTTCATGACTTCCTCCTCGGCACGGGAGCAGGCCTCGATAGAACCCTTCACTGTGATGGTCCTCTCAGGGTTGTACAGGGTCAGGTCCTGGAGACTGAAGGAGAAGGACAGCCATTACCACCTTGATCTCTAGTGGATGTGTGTATTGTGATGGGAGACTGACCGTGTGTTCGTTATACCTTAGAGACACGAGGATTTTGTCATTGGTGTGTTAGTGGGATTATTTTAGAGCTGAATTTGACAAGACTAAAATGTACGCGTGTGGCATCCAGTCATTTTGATAACGTGATGACAATGGCCTGTGTGCATCAGTTAAGGGTGTACAATGGCGACCTGTCATTCAGGGCAGGTAGGTCAGTGTCATAGTTTGCAAACAATGTAAAAATAAAAAAAAAATAGATCCTTGAGTTAATAAATCTGCATACAATCATGGTCTCTTAAGGCAGCTCCAAAATGCCTAGCTTAATGCTTTCTGTGGAGGGGCAGCCGCTGAAAATACAGTGCATAGGATTTGGTCATGTTCCCTCGTTGCTCTGTAATTGGCTCAGTGTTCTGTCACTCATGGGGATACTACATCACCGCAGAATCTACAGAATCTAGGCAGTTCAAGCCCCCTTGGGTGCAGCCCTAGACTTACATTAGAAGTGAAGTGGCTATCCAAAAAGGCTCAAGGCCATTGGTCACAGATAAGATTACATCAAATCATGTCGTCTACCATAGCTTTGATTAGACCGATCAGGTCAACATCATACTTTCAAAACCTTAGCTAGCCAAGCAGTCATCATGAATCCTTGTCATATGAAGAGAAATTATAAAAACCGGTGCTCATTGTAGCTCCGACTGGAAAAATACATTTTCAACGGTCATCGAACACAATTGTTATATAGATCTCATTAGTATCTCATTTATCTGTCAACATTGGAATTATACATTTCTTTGTGTATTATAAAAAGCTCATGTGCTTTTCTAAACGAGGGGGGAATACTATAATGTTGTTGGGTCTGTAACCATGTTTGCCAGTGAGTTCAGTAATAGACCCATGTAATTCCAGTTGATATTGCGAGGGTTATTTGTTTTGTACAATGCGCTGTCTATAAAAGTGGATCCTTGTGATTGCATTGTCCTTTTGACCACATAGGCCTAATAAAATACTTAAAAACAGTAAGCTAGGTAAAGTTACATTCAGCAAGATTGAGGCCTTATCTGAACGAACACCTGAATTTCTGCCCGTGTCCATTTTGAAAGTGCCGAAGGAAGATCTCCCTCATCGCAGCTTGTTTGCTTGCACTTGCTTATAGCCTACTTAAAAGCTAAGTGTTAATGATAAGAATAATCATAATTTACTGAACACAAATGTAATGTTTGTGTATGGTTCAAAAGTCAACTCATGTCAGCATTCGTTATTAAAGGAAAATACAGTTTTATGGCGTTACATAACTCCACAAGGAGTAAGCAGACACCATAATAATTTAAGCAAGTCTGCCACCATAGCTGATATGGCAGACTTGCTTAAATTATTATGGTGTCTGCTGACTCCTTGTGGAGTCAGGTAACGCCATAAAACTGCATTTTCCTTTAATAACGAATGCTGACATTCGTTATTTTTTTTATATATATATATTTTATATATCATAAATATATATCATATATATAGATATCATATATATATAGATATATCATATATAAAATGTCAGCATTATATATATATATATATTTTAAAGGCAGTAAATGAGGCTGAATGAACTGCTTTGCTGCCAGACAAGGCTCCACTGATACCCAAGTGTAGCGATGTTAAGGATTCCCTCCATGATGCTCTGCTGTTGGGACAGCTTTATGTAGGCCCTAACAGTTTGTGGGCTCCGTTTGTCATGTTATAGTACAATTAGTGCATTGTTTAGTGTTGTGGATTCGCTTGCATGCATCAACAACCAAAATTGGTTGAGTTTGCCGCACCAAGATTTACATGCTAAACCAGCCATTATTATTTCAGTAGTCCGATAAATGAGAAATTCTGATTCTGGGACATGTGGTCATCTTACGGGGAGATGGTGATCTTGGTCTCTGTGTCCACTTCAATTTTTTTTAGGTTACGTCCTTCCTTCCCGATCAGTCGGCCCACAAAGTTGTTGTGAGCCAGAATCTTCAGTGGAATCTCCTCAGTACTGTTGATAGAGGAGAGCGAGAGAAAGACAAAAGGAGTCAATTGTTCAAGTTGAATAATAAAAGTGGAACTGATGTTTTAGCAACATGAAATCTTAAATCAAATCTGATCATATACTTGGTTAACATTCTGACAAGTGAGCAAATCGTCATTTTCACATTTTCATAAATTCATAGAATGTTTGGGAATTACAGAGCAAGGCATTTGTGAAAATTCCATAGCAATATAGAGGGAAGGCAGCCCTGCGGTTAGAAAATGAATAGACACTGCAGGAAATAAAACCATCCGTCTTGTCCAGGACCGGAGTCGATGTAGACTGGTAGGCCATCGCCAATCCACAGTAGGCCTATATGCAAATAAGCTTTTGCCACACGGGCCTGCCATTCTTCACTTTAAACTGGACTGCGTGTTTACAGGCAGTAGGGCCTGCCATCCTTCACTTTAAACTGGACTGTGTGTTTACAGGCAGTAGGGCCTGCCATCCTTCACTTCAAACTGGACTGTGTGTTTACAGGCAGTAGCAACAGCGTGACTTTAGATTAGGACACAGTCGCCAAAAACCACAAAATACACCGAATGGATTTAAAGATATCACGAGTCCTCTTACATTTGGGATCTTCACAGTCCTATTGATCAAACAATGAAAAAGGTAGTCTCCCTCAGAACAGGTGTTTTTATTTTTAAAGCTGCCCAAAGAGGACATTTATGGGCAGAGGCAACTCATTCCACTCTGAGGTTCCAGTATACAAGACAGTACCTTTCCCAGCATTACTCCTGAACCTGTATAAGCACATATCAGCAACACCTGATCTGGTGCTGTGATTGTGTGCATCCCTAACATTGGGAAGTAATCAGATATCTGGGCGCGGAACCATAAATAATTCTGTAAACCAAACCCAGTCTAATCTGGGACACCCTGGCCTCAACAGGCAGCCAGTTGAGTTCCTGAAAGCAGCTGTATTTGGAGCTTCAGCTTAGATAAACCCCCAAACCAGGAAGTACTTGCATAGTCAAAATGGCATAGAATGAAGGCAGTAGCTAGCACTCTCATGGAGTCCTTATCAAGCAGCTTGGACCTTGTAGTCAAAAACATAGTCCTGGCATTAACCTTCCCCGTCCTACTGCAGCTTTCCTGGCAATGCATGCAAATTGTCCCAGGGTTTGACAACTGAATGGGAACTTGCCCGCTCTCCCACTTGATCGATGCGAATACATTTGATTGACCACTGCTAACTCTGGATATGTCGTTCAGGGTCAGCATAGCTACTGTAGATAGCAGTGATTCAGATGTCTTACTAGCAACCCAATTGACACCTGCATCCCTTCCTGTAGCCACCGAAAAACAATGGGGGGGAAAAGTTGGTCACACCCCCACTACGTATTTTTTTAGCTTGCTAAATAAATAATGAATGCAAAATTGCTGTATGGTGCACTCAATATCTTGTAGTTGAGTAGCCAGCCTACTGTAGTAGCCAGCCTACTGCACAAATGTGGCTGTAATATGTAACATGTTTCTCCTTTGCGGTGTTTTGTTGCAGGTCTAGTTCTTTGCTTATTCATCTTCAAGCTATAAAAACTGAAGCCAGGTGGCAACATTTGAATAGCCTAGCAAGGACTGTGGCATGTATCTGTACACCTTACCTCCGCTGCATGCTAGAAACCGGACACACGAAAGCAGCGCAATTGAAGTTGCCGATGAGAGCGAATCAGGCTGTAATTTCATAAAGTATATGACTCAACTGTTGACTAATTTATACTTGCTTATGTGTCGTATTGTCCTTTAGTAGTAATTTAAACTCGCATGTGAATCCTTTATCTTTCAAAGTGTCGGCAACCAATATGAAATTGTTCTGGCTGCATTTTCTGCAGGCTACAGTAGTGACCCTTTGGCACAGAACCTCGTCATTGACATTTAGCCTACAACACGTTTAAACATTGGGTCCGGTAGAAGAGTCGGTTAGAATCTTCAAAGTAGCCACTCTTTGCCTTGGATGACAAGATTGAACACTCTTGGAATTCTCTCAGCCAGCTTCATGAGGTAGTCACCTGGAATGCATTTCAATTAACAGATGTGCCATATTAAAATGTTCATTTAAGGAATTTCTTTCCATTTTTAATGTGCTTGAGCCAATCAGCAGTGTTGTGACAAGGTAGGGGTGGTATACAGAAAATTATCCTTTACCAGATAGGGCTAAATCCATATTATGGCTAAATCCATATTATGGCAAGAACAGCTCAAATAAGCAAAGACAAACATTTCACAGAGTGACTGTCTATAAAAAAGTGGTCAGATGAAGCAGATGCTAAGCTACAGGACTGTTTTGCTATCACAGACTGGAATATGTTCTGGGATTCTTCCGATGGCATTGAGGAGTACACCACATCAGTCACTGGCTTTATCAATAAGTGCATCGAGGACGTTGTTCCCACAGTGACTGTACATACATACCCAAACCAGAAGCCATGGGTTACAGGCAACATTCACACTGAGCTAAAAGGGTAGAGCTGCCGCTTTCAAGGTACGGGACTCTAACCTGGAAGCTTACAAGAAATCCCGCTATGCCCTGCGACGAACCATCAAACAGGTAAAGTGTCAATACAGGGCTAAGATACTACACCGTCTGCGACGCTCGTCTTATGTGGCAGGGCTTGTAAACAATTACAGACTACAAAGGGAAGCACAACCGCGAGCTGCCCAGTGACACGAGCCTACCGGACGAGTTAAATCACTTCTATGCTAGCTTTGAGGTAAGCAAAACTGAGGCATGCATTAGAGCATCAGCTGTTGCGGACAACTGTGTGATCAAGCTCTCCGTAGCCGACGTGAGTAAGACCTTTAAACATGTCAACACACAAGGCTGCGGGGCCAGACGGATTACTAGGACGTGTGCTCCGGGCATGTGCTGACAAACTGGCAGGTGTCTTCACTGACATTTTCAACATATCCCTGATTAAGTCTGTAATACCAACATGTTTCAAGCAGACCACCATAGTCTCTGTGCCCAAGAACAAAGGCAACCTGCCTAAATGACTACAGACCGGTAGCACTCACAGTGCTTTAAAAGGCTGGTAATGGCTCACACCCTAGACCCACTTCCAATTTGCATACCGCCCAAACAGATCATGCAATCGCTATTGCACTCCACACTGCCCTTTCCCACCTGGACAAAAGGAACACCTATGTGAGAATGCTATTCATTGACTACAGCTCAGCATTAAACACCATAGTACCTTCAAAGCTAATCACTAAGCTAAGGACCCTGGGATGAAACACCTCCCTCTGCAACTGGATCCTGGACTTCCTGACGGGCCACCCCCAGGTGGTAAGGGTAGGTAGCAACACATCTGCCACACTGATCCTCAACACTGGAGCCCCCCAGGGGTGCATGCTCAGTCCCCTCCACTCTACTCTACTCTACTCCCTGTTCACCCACGACTGCATGGCCAGGCACAACTCCAACACCATCATTAAGTTTGCAGACGACACAACCCAATCACCCGACAACGACGAGACAGCCTATGGGGTGGTGGTCATAGCCTTGGCTGGGTTGTGCCAGAAAAACATCTCCCTCAAGGTAACCAAGACTAAGGAGATGATTGCGAACTACAGGAAAAGGGCCGAGCACGCCCCCATTCTCGTCGACGGGGCTGTAGTAGAGCAGTTTGAGAGCTTCAAGTTCCTTGGTGTCCACATCAAACTAGAATGGACCAAACACACCAAGACAGTCGTGAAGAGGGCACGACAAAGCCTATTCCCCCTCAAGGAACAAAGGATTTGGCATGAATCTTGAGATCCTCAAAAGGCTCTAAAGCTGCAACTGCAACTGGTTCCAGCACTGCCTGGTACGGCAATTGCTCGGCCTCTGAGCGCAAGGCACTACAGAGGATAGGGCATAAGGCCCAGTATATCACTGGGGCCAAGCTGCCTGCCATCCAGAACCTCTACCCCAGGCAGGGTCAGAGGAAGGCCCTAAAAATGGTCAAAGACCCCAGCCACCCCAGTCAGACTGTTCACTATACTACAGCATTGCAAGCTGTACCAAGTCTAGGACAAAAAGGCTTCAACAGTTTTTACCCCCAAGCCATAAGACTCCTGAACAGGTCATTCAATGGCTACCCGGACTATTTGCACCTCAATTGGCCCAACCAACCAGTGTCCCCGCACATTGTTTAACCAGGCTATCTGCATTGTGTCCCGCCACCCCCTCCTCGCTGTTCATAATATATGCAGTCACTTTGTATATGTAGATATGGTTATACTACCTCAGCCAGACTGACTAACCGGTGGCTGTAGCCACGCTATTGTTTTTCACTGTTTTATTTCTTTACTTACCCATTGTTCACCTAATACCTTTTTTGCACTATTGGTTAGAGCCTGTAAGTAAGCATTTCACTGTTGTATTCGGCGCACATGACAAACATTGATTTGATTACTTGAAGACATGGTCAGTCAATGCGGAAAACTTCAAGATCTTTTAAAGTTGTAAAAACCATCGAGCACTATTATGAAACTGGTTCTCCGGAGGACTGCCACAGGAAAGGAAGACCCAGAGTTACCTCTGCTGCAGAGGATAAGTTCATTAGAGTTACAAGCCCCAAAAAATGCTTCAGAGTTCAACTCTATGAAATCAGGTCTACATGGTCAAATTGCTGCAATGAAACCACTACTAAAGGACACAAATAAGAAGAGACATGCTTGGGCCAAGTAACACGCAATGGACATTAGACCGGTGGAAATCAGTCCTTTGGTCCGAGTCCAAATGAGATTTTCCAACCGCTGTGTCTTTGTGAGATGCAGAGTAGGTGAAAGGATCATCTCTGCATGTGTGGTTCCCTCGGTGAAGCATGGAGGTGGTGGTGTGATGGTGCTTTGCTGTTAACACAGTCCAATCTAAAAAAAAATATTCAAGGCACACTTAACCAGCATGGCTACCACAGCATTCTACAGCGATACGCCATCCTATCTGGTTTGTGCTTACTGGGACCATCATTTGCTTTTAAACAGGACAATGACCCAGCAGACCTCCAGGCTGTAAGGGCTATATTCGACCAAGGAGGAGAATGATTGAGTGCCGCATTAGTTCACCCGACCTCAACCCAATTGAGATGGTTTGGACTGCAATGAAGGAAAATCAGCCAACAAGTGCTCAGCATGTGTGAACTCCTTCAAGAATGTTGGAAAAGCATTCCAGGTGAAGCTGGTTAAGAGAATTTCAAGAGTGTGCACAGCTGTCATTGGGACACAAGGTGGCTTCTTTGAAAAATCTCAAATATAAAATATATTTTCATTTAACACTTTTTTGGGTACTACGTGAATCAATGTGTATTATTTCATAGTTTGATGTCTTCACTATTATTCTACAATTAGTTAAAAAAATAAAGACAAAGCCTTGAATGAGTAGTTGTTTAAACGTTTCACTGGTATTGCATATTAATCATGCATTTAACTGCATCCATCTATTCTATCTACCAAGAATGCCTGATTATTTTTTTTAAACTCTTAGGTTTTGAAGCATCAACTGGAATTTGATATTTTTGACAGTGGGGAAAGTAGTCAGAACCTTTGACTTTCTCCACATTGTTAGATTATAGCTTTAATCTAATTTATTAATTAATTATTTTAAATCCCCTCAATCTACACACAATGAAAAAGCTAAAAACAGGTGTTGATAATTTAAAAAAGCAACCACATTCAAATCAAATTTTATTAGTCACATGCACCAAATACAACAGTGAAATGCTTACTTATGGGCCCCTAACCGACAGTTCAGTTTAAATATACAGACAAGAATAAGATAAGTAACAAATAATTAAAGAGAAGCAGTAAAAAAATAACATACGGGGGGGGGGGGCCGGTAAAGAGTCAATGTGCGGGGGCACTGGTTAGTCGAGGTAGTATGTACATGTAGGTAGAGTTAATTAAAGGGACTATGCATAGATGACAGAGAGTGGCAGTGGTGTGGAGGGGGGGGCAGTGTGAATAGTCTGGGTAGCAATTTGACTAGATGTTTGAGAGTCTTCTGGCTTGGGGGTAGAAGCTGTTCAGAAGCCTCTTGGGACCTAGACTTGGCACTTCGGGACCGCTTGCCGTGTGGTAGCAGAGAAAACAGTCCATAACTAGGATAGCTGGAGTCTAGCAATTTTCAGGGCCTTCCTGATACCACCTGGTATAGAGGTCCTGGATGGCAGGAAGCTTGGCCCCAGTGATGTACTGGGCCATACGCACTACCCTCTGTAGTGCCTTGTTGTCAGAGGCCGAGCAGTTGCCATACCAGGCAGTGATGCAACCAATCAGTATGCTCTCGATGTTGCAGCTGTAGAACCTTTTAAGGATCTCAGGACCCATGCCAAATCTTCAGTCTCCTGAGGGGGAATACGTTCTGTCATGCCCGCTTCACCACTGTCTTGGTGTGTTTGGACCACGTTTGTTGGTGATGTGGACACCAAGGAACTTGAAGCTCTCAACCTACTCCACTGCAGCCCAGTCAATGAGAATGGGGGCGTGCTCGGTCCTCTTTTTCCTGTAGTCCCCAATCATCTTCTTAGTCTTGATCATGTTGAGGGAGAGGTTGTTGTCGGTGAGCAGGCCTACCACTGCAGTCTCAACTGCACATTTAATGGTGTTGAGTCGTGCAGTCATGAGTGAAGAGGAAGTACAGGAGGGGGCTGAGCATGCACCCCGGAGGGGCCCGTTGAGGATCAGCGTGGCGGATGTGTTACCTACTCTTACCACCTGGGGGCGGCCCATCAGGAAGTCCAGAATCCAGTTGCAGAGGGAGGTGTGTAGTCCCAGGACCCTTAGCTTATTGATGAGCTTTGAGGGCACTATGGTGTTGAATACTGCGCTATAGTCAATGAATAGCATTCACATAGGTGTTCCTTCTGTCCAGGTGGGAAAGGGTAGTGTGGACCGCAATAGAGACCGCATCTGTGGATCTGTTGGGGTGGTATGCAAAATGGAGTGGGTCTAGTGTTTTTGGGATGATGGTGTTGATGTGAGCCATGACCAGCCTTTCAAAGCACTTCATGGCTACAGACGTGAGTGCTACGGGTCGTTAGTCATTTAGGCAGGTTACCTTTGTGTTCTTGGGCACTACGGTGGTCTGCTTAAAACATGTTGGTATTACAGACTCTGACATGGAGAGGTTGAAAATGTCAGTGAACACTTGCTAGTTGGTCAGCGCATGCTCGCAGCACACGTCCCTCTGGGCCCTGCGAATGTTGACTTGTTTAAAGGTCTTCCATTGGCTGAGGAGAGCGTGATCCCAGTCTTCCGGTACGGCTTGTGCTCACACGCATGTTTGCGTTATTTGCCTTGAAGAGAGTATATAAGTAGTTTAGCTCGTCCAGTAGGCTCGTGTCACTGAGCAGCTCTCATCTGTGCTTCCCTTTGTTGTCTAATGGTCTGCAGGCCCTGCCACATCCGACGAGCGTCAGAGCCGGTGTAGTACGACTCAATCTTAGTCCAGTCTTCACGCTTTGCCTGTTTGATGGTTCGGAGGGCATAGAAGCATTTCTTATAAATTCCCGGGTTAAAGTTCCACACCTTGAAAGCGGCAGCTCAAGCCTTTAGCTCAGCACGGACGCTTCGTGTGATCCATGGTTTCTTGTTGGGGTATGTATGTACGGTCACTGTGGGGACGACGTCATCGATGCACTTATGGATGAAGCCAATGACAGACGTGGTGTACTCCTCAATGCCATTGGAGGAACCCCGGAACATATTAGTCTGTGCTAGCAAAAAAAAAAAAGTCCTTTAGCTTAGAATCTGCTTCATCTGACCACTTTTTATTGATCTAGTCAGGTGCTTCCTGCTTTAATGTTTGCTTGTATGCAGGAATGAGGATAGAATTATGGTCAGATTTGCCAAATGGAGGCCAAGGGAGTTCTTTTCCCTCTGGTTGCATTTACATAAGTATTCAGACCCTTTATTCAGTACATTATTGAAGCACATTTGGCAGCGATTAGTCTTCTTGGCACACCTGTATTTGGGGAGTTTCTCCCATTCTTCTCTGCAGAGCCTCATGCTCTGTAGGGTTGGATGTGAGCGTTGCTGCACAGCTACTTTCAGGTCTCTCCAGAGATGTTCGATTGGGTTCAAGTCCGGGCTCTGGCTGGGCCACTTAAGGACATTGAGACTTGTCCCGAAGCCACTCCTGCATCGTCTTGGCTGTGTGCTTAGGGTCCTTTCCTGTTGGAAGGTGAACTTATCCCCCAGTCTGAGGTCCTGAGAGCTCTGGAGCAGATTTTCATCAGGGCTCTCTATACTTTACACTGTTCATCTTTCCCTCCGCCCTGACAAGCCTCACAGTCCCTGCCACTGGAAAGACATCCCCACAGCATGATGCCGCCACCACCATGTTTCACAGTAGGGATGGTGCCAGGTTTCCTCCAGATGTGACGCTTGGCATTCAGGGCAACGACTTCAATCTTGGTTTCATCAGACCAGCGAGACTCTAAAGGTACCTTTTGGCAAACTCCTAGAAGGCTGTCATGTGCCTTTTACTGAAGAGGCTTCAGTCTGGCCACACTACCATAAGGGACTGATTGGTGGAGTGATCCATTTAAGAATGATGAAGGCCACTATGCTCTTGGGGACATTCAAAGCTGCAGACATTTTTTGGTACCCTTTCTCAGATCTGTGCATTGACACAATCCTGTATCGGAGCTCAACGAACAATTCCTTCGACATCATGGCTTGGTTTTTGCTCGGATGTACACAGGCAACAGTGGGACATTATAGACAAGTGTGAGTCTTTCCAAATCATGTCCAATCAATTGAATTTACCACAGGGGGACTCCAAGTTGTAGAAACATCAGGGATGATCAATGGAAACAGGACGCACCAGAGCTCAATAAGGCTCCATGGATTGACTAGGAATTGAAAAACTATGGTTGACAAGAGGCAAAAGGAGTGGCTAATAAGTCTGGCTGCATATCGAGATATGTAACTAACAAAACAAAAATAAGAAAATATTATGAAGCCAAGATCAATTATAATGGGGAAAAAAAAACGTACCTACTTTAAATGAAATGTGCAAAAAGACAAATTCAACCCCAGCTTTCATTGAAACAGATGGCTTATTCATTACAAAACCATTTGATGTTGCCTATTATTTTAATGATTACTTCATTGGCAAAGTGGGCAAATGTAGGCAGGAAATGCCAACGAACAGTGAGCCATCGTATTCATGCATTAAAAAAAAGAAAGAAAATCATTGAAAGTTTGAATTTTGTAAAGTAGTGTGGGAGAGTTGGAAAAATGATCAATAATAACAAACCTCCTGGCATTGACAACTAAGACAGAAAGCTACTGAGAAAGGTAACTGACTATAGCCACTCCGGTCATATCTTTAATCTGAGCCTAGAGGAAAGTCTTTGTCCTCAGGCCTGGAGGGAAGCCAAAGTAAATCCAGTTATCCTAGAGTGGTAAAGCGGCCTTTACTCGTTCTAACAGCAGACCTTCCTGCCAGCTCTTAGCAAACTGTTAGAAAAAAAATGTTTGGACCAAATAAACCCGGCAAAAAAAGAAACGTCCCCTTTTCATTTACATTTAAGGACCCCATCTTCCAAAGAATTGGTGAAAATCAAAATAACTTCAGAGTTTCGTTATAAGGTTTAAACACTGTTTCCCATGCTTGTTCAATTAACCATAAACAATAAATGAACATGCACCTGTGGAACGGTCGTTAAGGCACTAACAGCTTACAGACGGTAGGCAATTAAGGTCACAGTTATGAAAACTTAGGACAGGGAAGAGGACTTTCTACTGACTCTGAAAAACACCAAAAGAAAGATGCCCAGGGTCTCTGCTCATCTGTGTGAATGTGCCTTAGGCATGCTTCAAGGAGGCATGAGGACTGCAGATATGGCCAGGGAAATAAATTGCAATGTCCGTCTTGTGAGACACCTAAAACAGCACTACAGGGAGACAGGACGGACAGCTGATCGTCCTCTCAGTGGCAGACCACGTGTAACAACTGCACAGGATTGGTACATCCAAACATCACACCTGCGGGACAGGTACAGGATGGCAACAACTGCCCAAGTTACACCAGAAACGTACAATACCTCCATCAGTGCTCAGACTGGCCGCAATAGGCTGAGAGGCTGGACTGAGGGCTTGTAGGCCTGTTGTAAGGCAGGTTCTCACCAGACATAACTGGCAACAATATCGCCTATTGGCACAAACCCATTCTCTGGACCAGACAGGACTGGCAAAATGTGCTCTTCACCGACGAGTTGCAGGTTTTTCTCACCAGGGGTGATGGTCAGATTTGAGTTTATTATTGAAGGAATGAGAGTTACACCGAGGCCTGAACTCTGGAGCAGGATCAATTTGGAGGTTGATGGTCATGGTCTGGGGCGGTGTGTCACAGCATCATCTCAACGCTGTGCGTTACAGGGAAGACATCCTCCTCCCTCATGTGGTACCCTTCCTGCAGGCTCATCCTGACATGACCCGCCAGCATGACAATGTAACCAGCCATACTGCTAGTTCTGTGCGTGATTTCCTGCAAGACAGGAATGTCAGTGTTCTGCCATGACCAGCGAAGAGCCGGGATCTCAATCCCATTGAGCACGTCTGGGACCTGTTGGATCAGCGGGTGAGGGCTTCTCCCCAGAAATGTCCGGGAACTTGCAGGTTCCTTGGTGGTAGAGTGGGATAACATCTACAGCAAGAACTGGTAAATATGGTGCCATCCATGAGGAGATGCATTGCAGTACTTAATGCAGTTGGTGGCCAAACCAGATACTGACTGACTTTTGATTTTGACCCCCCCCTTTGTTCAGGGACACATTGTTCCATTTCTGATAGTCAAACATCTGTGGAACTTGTTCAGTTCATGTCTCAGATGTTGAATCTTATGTTCATACAAATATATTTTTCTTTTTTTTGCAGAGTTCGCAATGCTATTTCTCTGGAAATAAATTAACAGACTTTCAGCATGCCTATAAAGAAGGGAACTCAACATGTACTGCACTGACAAATGACTGATTGGTTGAAAGAAATTGATATGAAGATTGTGGGAGCTGTACTGTACTGTTAGATTTTATAATATCGATTAGAATATTCCGCAACAGTACCGCCGGGCAGCTCTCTCGGTCCTAAACTCTTTTCACCATTGACCTGCCACTAGCCATGTGTGCTTCAACCAGATACGCATCAGCAACCACAAGAGCTGGTCACTTTTGGAATGGGTGGCCAGTAATAAACTGGTCCTGAACATCTCTAAATCTAAGACATTGGATTTGGTACAAATCATAATTTAAGTTCTAGACCTCAGCTGAATCTGGTAATGAAAGGTGTGGCTGTTGAACGAGTTGAGGAGACTAAATTACTTGGCGTTACCTTATATTGTAAATGGTCATTGTCAAAACACGCAGATTCAATGGTTGTAAAGATGGGGAGAGGTCTGTCCATAATAAAGACATGCTCTGCTTTTTTGACACCACACTACAAAAAGCTCAGAAGGCTCTGGTTTTGTATCATCTTGATACTTGTCCAGTCGTGTGGTAGAGTGCTGCAAGGAAAGATCTAGTTACACTACAGCTGGCCCAGAACAGAGCGACAGAACAGAGCGACAGAACAGAGCGACAGAACAGAGCTCTTCATTGAAATAAGGCTGTTAAACACCATGCATGTCAGTCTCTTTTGGCTAAGAGTTGAGGAGAGCCTGACTGCATCACTTCTTTTTAGAAATCCCAAATTGTTTGCATTGACATCTTGCTCTGACACACTTACCCCCATCCAGATATGCCACCAGGGGTCTTTTCAGAACAATTTCAACAGAGTACAGTATTATATAGAGCCATTTTTGCACAGAACTCTGTTCCATTTCATAGCTCAAATAAACAAACTTTTTTTAAAAACCCCAGATAAAGCACCACCTCACGTCACAATGCCTCTCCCCTATTTGACCTAGATAGTTTGTTCGCAGTTCTGTCCTCAAGCTGTTCTTGTCTATTAATGTTCTGTATAATGTCATGTTTCATGTTTTGTGTGAACCCCAGGAGTAGCTGCTGCCTTTACAGCTAATGGGGATCCTAATAAAATCCCAAAAATGTTGAGTCGCATCGAAAAGGGTCTGAATACCCGTTTTCGCTTTGTCAATATGGGGTAGTGCATGTAGAATAATAAGTCATTTTTTTTGTATAAAAAACAAAAATCAGTTTTAGAACAAGACTGTAAAGAAACAAAATGTGTATAAAGTTAAGGAGTCTGAATACTTTCCGAATGCACTGAATTATGATTGTTTCATATCGCCAAAGTAATTAAAAGGCTGTCACGTGTCTATGCATGTGTGAACTCACAACTTGGTGTCGAGGGCCTCCTTTTGCATGATCTCCATGATGGTTCTGCAAGCGTTTGAGCACCCCTCTGGGGTGGAGTGGACCGTGATGGGTTTCTCTGCCGCTCCCGCATTCTCCTTCCTGTGGATGTCGATCCTGGTGAGGTGCAAGAGAAAGAGGAACTAGGCAAGTCAGTTAACAGATTCTTATTTACAATGACGGCCTACCTCAGCCAAACCCAGATGACGCTTGACGCTGGGCCAAATGTACACCGCCCTATGGGACTCCAATCACGGCCGGATGTGATAGAGCCTGGATTCGAACCAGGGACTACAGTGACGCCTGTTGCACTGACATGCAGTGCCTTAGACTGCTGCGTCACTCGGGAGCCCAAGTTTAGAAGGGAAGAAACGCATTGTTTTTGTCACCTAAACAGCTAGAGTGTGCACAGCCCGTCTGCCCGTTACGATACCAGCTGGTCTCATACTATTCCCTACTCGAGATTGGGGTTCAATCCCAGCGTCCACCCTTCCTACTGGCTTAATCCCACAGAATCACTGAAGATGGGTGAAACTGTTAAAGTCCATCTTTTTCAACTTGAGATGCCTTAAGAGGGTCACATCAATTGGTAGGCTGAGCCTAAATCAATAGAGTATGATTATTTCTGTGAGAGTGATCTTTATATTGCCAAGCCAAGGGAATCATAAAATGTATTTACATATGGTCATAAATCAGGGCCAAGTTCAGTAGCCAAATGTTGTGGTAAGTTGCAGATAGAAACGTATTGAATAGTGCCAACATAATTCCTAATTCTACATGTAAAAGAGGGGTGTTTGACCTACATGCTGTATTTCTATCTGAACATTGCACAACATTGTGTCCTGCGGAACGCACCCCAGCATGCTGTTGGGTGTATACATGATCAGGGACGTAGTCCTACTTTGAGTGTGTCTGTTTGGTGATGTTGCGAATGGTGGCTCCCTCCTTGCCGATGATGGCTCCTACAAACTGCGTTGGGACGAGTATCCGCAAGGGAACTTCCGACTGCAGTTTGGGGCGCGCCCCCAGGCCCGGAGAACCTGAGCGGGGAGGGCCACGGGGGACAAAGCCCCTCCTACCCCCTCCCAGAGGTGGGGCGTCAGCGGTGGCCATCTCGTCGGGGATGTACGACACCTTCAGGGCAAAGTTCTCCATCAGGAAGCCATTCAGCTTCTCCATCGCCCTGGCAATCACAAAGAAACAGCAGTCAGTCACTGTCACAGCATTGATAATAGAAAGCTTTCCGTCACAGAAAAGGAGAAACTTGCTTGGCCCCTGTAGATACTGACGCAAGTTTGAGATTTTATTTTCTCTCTATACCACTACTGAAACAAGATCTTGATTAAGGCATTACAAGAATCAGGTGTATTATTGCAGGGCTGGAACAAAACTTGCTCTACAAGGACAGGACTGACTGTTCTGCGAACTGCTCTGAAGGGCCATATTCATTTTCATACACCGGCCACGCCCACTTTTTCAGGAAAGGCCGGCGTTCCACACACCAGAGGGCAGCAGTGAGCTAGCATCTCTCAGCCAGCACGTTACTCCTATATCAGCAACTAATTAGGCGTGACTGCTTTAGAGGGTGAGGAATCAGGTGAACTAACAAAAAGGGAATCAATACAAATGCAGCGTGGGGAAATAGTGTAAACCACTCATACAAATTTAGTTTGACTGCACTTGCAGAATGACAAAGAAAAGGAGGGTAGGTAAGTAGGTGTGTGTGCTTACTGTCTAGCCTGGTCCTTAGCACCATATCTGACGTTGACCACTGCAGTGTCTGTGTCTGTATTTACTGTAAGGAGAGAAAGCATAGACTCAACACCCAAAAACACACAAGGCGATACAACTTTATACACTAAACAATCCTACTTGGACAAATACCTACTAGTCACATGCGCTCACACACACTGCAGAGACAGAAGACAAACAGACATGCTAAGGAGTGTGTGAGTGTGCGTACGCACGTACGTGTTGTGTGTGCGTTTACATGTGCGCGTACCTTGCTCACAGTTCTCCACTGTGCCATATTGGGCCAACATGCCATCCAGAACCTGACCCAGAACCACAGGAAAGAGTGATTAGAACCAGAGCAGAGTTTTTCTTAGTGTCTTTTTCACACCATCACAGAGGCCCAAACTGGCTTTCTGGTGAGTACAGTTCAGAAAGTAAATAAGAGATGGTTACATACACCGGATAGGTGCAGTGAAATGTGTTGTTTTACAGTGTCAGCCAATGGTACGGCACCCAAGAAGCAAATTAGGGTAAGTGCCTTGCTCAAGGGCACAGATTTTTCACCTTGTTGGCATTTGATCCAGCGACCTTTCACGTACTGACAACGCTGTAAACGCCAGGCAACCTGTCGCTCTTGTCCGAGCCAGGACAGCCAATAGGGCAGGAGCCTCTCAGTTTTCTGTAGCGTGAGGCAACTTGATGTACAAGTGGCCAGGAAACAGCAAAGCAACGGACAGCCGTCCTATCATCTCTGACCAGAACATCGGCCGTCAATTTCAGTTAACTTCTACATGTTGAATCACCACCGTTAGTGATCACCTGCTGGGTGAACTTTTCCATAGGTACAGATCTAGGGTCAGATTTCCCAATCCTAATCTTAACCATTAGTGGGGGGAAATAAAGTCACCCAATATCCGTGTCTAGGGACAATCTCACTCCAACACACCACATCCCAATGGACAGCCCATGGGTCCATCATGATCATGTACCAGAGGGTTTTACCTAAAGCAACTCACAAAGGGCAATTCCACAGTAACAGATTGATGCAGAGAATAAAAACGTGTCAAGCAAAAACGATTGCAAAGGTAAACAAACCATACAACCAAGGACTACCTTTAACAAGCATTTTACAAAAACATTTACTTAGAGTGCAGATGCAAAGTTAGTTAACAGAATAGCAGTTGGTGTCATTCTGTTACCAAACTTTGCAACTAAACCGTTCCAACGCCTGGTGTCATTGGTCCTGTGATTCAACTAACTGGCCCATCAATACCACTCAACCAGAGACCTGGGGCTATACGCATCAAGCATCTCAATAGGAGCGCTGATTTAGGATCAGTGTAACCTTTAGATCAATGAATACGATTACATGGACAGGAGGTACCTGATCCTAGATCAGCACTACTTCCTCAGATGCAAGGCCATTCAATTACATTCTCAAACAGGAGAAAGAACATCCTAAATTGTGTTCATGATATTTGATTTCCCCACATAAATCAAGCTGAACAACTGATCTTTATTCACTTGTGAGTACATAGATAACGTTGGGGGGGGGATTGATTTGCTTTTTATTAGAGGGCCAAAATCAATGTCAGAGCCAAACCAAATCTGGCAAGCACAGGATTTGAATTCTACAACAAGATAAAATGTTCTCCTCTTCCAAGTGCAGTCATGAGGGAGGGAGCGGGAGGGCGAGGCATCCAAACGCAGCATACAGACTGAGGACATCCAATCATGCCCAGGCTTACTGGAAGCCGCACCCACAAGAGCTCAACCCCCCTTTCTGACCAATCAGCTTCCCTCCTGGTCCTCTTTTTCTCCCAACCCACATATCCCCTTCCCACACGCCCCTGAGCCATCTCAAAGTCCTTCCATTGGCTGTTCCCAGCACTGATACAACATTCCCAGTGGGGAGTAGCAGCTCCATGCTCACTGGCTGCCACATCTGTCTGTCTCCAGGGTCGAGCCAATGAGAATCCAGGCCATTCAGGAAAGGGTGGAGTGCATTCCTGCAGGAAGCGGTGGTTGGATTGGGGGAGGGGCGGAACAGGAGTAATGCTACACATTCTGTGAGTGTCTGTCCGTGGCACATGTAGGCGAAACAGAGCAGGCCCACCCACCCAAAGCAGGCTAGAGCTAGCCTAGCGGACATGCTACCATTGTTCTCTGCCTGCATGGCTTTGTGCTGAGGCACACGTTATCTCCCTAATAAGATACAAGGTCTCCTTTACATCAAAGACTTTGTTCGATGTCCCCCCTCCATTCCAACCCTACCACAACCGTAGGTTGACATTCATTGTCATGATTCTTGTCTTGGAGGCAGAACAGAGCAATTTCCCCTTGGAAAGGTCAGCTGCGAAGTCAAAATTGGCTAGATTGTAAAAATATGTGAACTACAATTAGCTTTTTGGGCTTAATTTAAAGGTTAGATCAGCATTTGGGTTAGCAGTGAGGTTAAGGATAACATCTGATTGAGTTTGTGGCTATATACAGAGCTGCCTCCAGAACAAGATTCGTGACAGAAAAATCTAACCTGCACCCTAACCCCCTCTGGTCCAAAAGCCATCAGCTAGCCAGCATGCTATATACATGCTACCAACCACAAAAGGTTCAGTCTTTTTGTTGTTGAAATCAGTCATACTTTAGCCTATACACTGAGTTTTGAAAGTTAGAATAGCCTTTGTACATCAACAGCCCTTTGCTAAAGTAGATTTTGTCCGTGACACAGGCACACTCCTTAGAGGGGTTAGGTTAAATGCCGAAGACATTTCAGTTGTTCAACTGACTAGGTATGCCCTTTCCCTTTCTCTTATTTAGATTGCAAGCAGAAAGGATCAAGGATTACGAGGTCAATAACTGATACGACTCACTATGAATGTGCAGGCTTGCCAGATTTTTTTTGGTGTGCTCTCCAAACAAGACAATTGAAGGCTAGTTTAAATCCCATTCTGAAGGCACTATTGCAGGTCATCTTATATTATCCAATGGACACATTGAAAATGAATGGGGTGCAAGTGGTGGCCATGTAATACAATTACAGCAAATCTGTATCGTTCCCATGTCCGGCAGAGTACATTCCGGTTGTTGTTGTAAGTGCCCTTTAATGTCACAGCCTTCCATCTACTTTGCATTCCATTCAAACATCCCCTCTACCCTGTCTAGTGTACCTATGTGACAGAGGTACTGTAAAATTGGCCATGAAAATCATAATCAATCCTGTGTGTTAAAACAATGAGTTCATGCTCACTGACTGTGCTTATATAATAGTATTCCACCAATACTTTTGGGATATTCATGCATTTGTAATTGATCAACATTCGATCCTGTTGATTTGTGAATACTGTACATGCTTGCATGGCTATTCATGTCTCTTCCAGAAGATGGCAAATAAAGGGCAGCACAGCATCTGTAGGGACCTTTCTCCTGACATTATCAGGCATGTCATGGGCTGCAGTTCACTAGTAGGTCACTGGCCTAAAAGGCAATCCTCTGGAGTAACACCGACTATCACAGCTCCATTGATTACATACATACCATGACAACCAACATGTCTCTAGCAATGAAACAGATTTGAGCTTTAAAGCCTGTCCTATGCTTGCTTTATGAAGGTACTCGCTCACTCCCTTAATGAGTTGTTCTGAGTGAAATTGTCATTTAGCAGTCGATTTTAAAGGGACTAACAGTAGACTATACTGAACAAAAATATAAAATACAAGATGCAACAACTTCAAAGTTTTCTGAGTTAGTTCATGTAAGAAAATCAGTCAATTGAAATAAACTCATTAGGCTCTAATCTATGCATTTCACATGACTGGGCATAGGCCCACCCACTGGGGAGCCAGGCCCAGCCAAGCAGACGATTCCGCAGGTGAAGCCAGATGTGTAGGTCCTGGGCTGGCGTGGTTACACATGGTCTGCGGTTGTGAGGCCACCTGGACGTACTGTCAAATTCCCTAAAACGATGTTGGTGGCTTATAGTAGAGCGATGAACATTCAAATCCATTGACAGCTCTGCAGTCAGCATGTCAATTGCACGCTCCCTCAAAACTTCAGACATCTGTGGCATTGTGTTGTGACAAAACTGCACATTTTAGAGTGGCCTATTGTCCCCAGCACAAGGTGCACCTGTGTAATGATCATGCTGTTTAAATAGTTTCTTGATATGCCACACCTGTCAGGTGAATAGATTATCTTGGCAAAAAATAAATGCTCCCTAACAGGGATTTCTCACAATTTCAGAGAAATAAGCTTTGTGCATATGGAACATTTCTGGGATCTTTTATTTCAACTCATGAAACCAACACTTACATGTTACGATTATATTTTTGTTCAGTATAAACTTGTGTTCTAAATGGCACCCTATGGAACTCTTCAAAAGTAGTGCACTATAAATGGCCATTTGGGGCGCATCCTAACTAACGTACCATAATGAAACTGCCAAGAGAAAACGGAGACCTGCAATATCAGCCTCTGTTCTTAAGAACTAACTAGCGGATACAAAACTAAAAATGGACCCAAAGGTGGCAAAGAACCTGTTCAGTGGACTTGTTTACACCCAGTAAAAAGGCTTCCTGTTTCAAAGCATTTTAAAAAAAATTAAAAAGTTTGTTCCTATTGAACAGGACCCAGTAGTAAGAGCCAAAGCTTTACCAATGGACCAATTAACACTTACCTCCCACTGCATATGAGGCGGGATGTTCCTGATCTGCAGCTTACAGCTCCTGCATGATGGGAGAGAAAGACGGAGATAAAGCGAGACAGTTAGCATCAGTTGGTTGGGCTAAAGGACAAGGTGGCCCGTTGGAAAAAGCCAGCAGGCTAGTAGGTGCCTCCTTCCATCACCCTGTGCTCTGAGAGGAGAGGTGTACAAGCTGTGGGCATGACTGATATTTAATACCACTCCCAAAACCAGCGGGTGTGCACCAGAGGGAGGGAAGCAGTTCAATTGTTGGATGGGTAGCTCGATGGAGAAAATGGTATGATCTTGTTTGAAAATTAAAATATATGAGATGGATTGGGACAGAGGGAGCGCATGGCAAGGAGAGGTAGGGAGGAAGGTAAAGAAAGAGACAGGACAGAGGTGAGAAAAGGGAGAGGGAGAAGAGCGAGGAACAGAAAGGAAAGGAGATAGGAGAAGGACCGAGAGCGAGAAGAGAGAAAAGGTGAAAGGCAGAGGAGAGCCTAAAGGAAGAGAGTGAGCGCAGAAAAGGGAGGGATGCCATGCCCAGGGAAGAGGGAACCTCCACTTGTGGTATTTTAGCAGAGCGAACAGATGACGGGATTCAGAGTGGAAGGAGCGCTGACATCACGCAACAGCAGCACAGACTCACTGCTACCAATTACTGCACTGTAAAACTCTGGTTAAAGGCACAGCCAAACTGGCCTGTTGAATGTATCCGTGTTTCCTATGCCTTCTGAATGAGAGTCGTACGCTGACGGTCCATATCCATACAATTTCCATCCACGCACAAAAACAACAGACGAGTTTAACTTTTGATGGGCCGATGGAAAAGAGGAGCACACGCACAGACCAAAATTAATCCGTTCTAATTTGGTGTCCCTTCTCCAGGGATCAGTCTGGCCAAAGCCTTGGCATGCAGAATGCCCTGCATTTCAAACTCCATAGAGTCAATCGTTTTCACATTTTGAAGACTTTCAGATCCACAATGAAACATTGTGAATATCAAGGACCCAAATATTTTAAGAACTCAAATGCTTGGTTGGACTTGTGAATCGTAACACACTAACTAGTCTGTGGACATACACACTTCAAGACTAATTTGGTGTACTTGTGACATGTTCCATTAAGGTGTTGGTTTAGACCTGGGAGATTATATCAATGGGAAAAGTGGCCAGGAAAAGTGGGAAAAGTGGCCAGGCTGTTCCAAAGTCCACTGCCTATTTACACACACAATGTACATGCAGCTGGGAGATCCAGTGCAAACTATGACCCCTACACACACACACACAGCATCTACCGAACGCACTCCGAACATAAACCTAACCCTTTCTGGAAACTTCCCCAACAAACATCTGCATGAGAGATAATCTACACCACAAAACACAACTAACCCCTTCCACTAGGAGCAGTCAGTGGGTTAAAGCACAATGTTGACCGGGAAATGAAGATGTGGGATGATTTAACAGGAGATGTTAGAAACAGTTTGACCTGACGAAGACTTCGGTGGAAGTGGAAACATTGTGTTTTTGGGGTCAGGACCAAAGCATTGCGGCCCATCAACCTTCCTGTTAAATAGACTATACATTTGAAATACAATGATTTTACATTCAAATTGAGCACAAGCTCTTCAATGTCAAGAGCTGAAAATTAACTGGCAGCCATTTATGCTGTGCAAGTCAATGGACTTTTTCGCCATTAGATTCACTCAACTTCTGTGTCCTCTGGCTTGTTGAGGAGAGGGAAAGTGGACAAAAATGCATAAATTGTGCAAAATTACTCCTTCAAATCACACCTCGTCAGGCAAAGGACGTTTACAGGGTGGAATCCCAAAATAAACGTAGAAAGTGATAAAAAAAGAATTTGCTAGTTGTGCAAGACACTTTATAGATAAAAGGATAGTAGCATATTGTTTTTGCTTTTCTCCTTTGAGTAAACATCGGATTAAAAAGAGGGTGTAGCAGATAAAACTTCCATGAAGGACTCGGGTAAGATACACTTCTGCTTTCTAGCCAAAAGGAGGCTATAGAGGGGAGGACCGTCTTGTTTGCCTACTAACAAATTGACACTCTCCTTGACCACTTATCCCTTTCCGGGTCATGGAGGAGGACAGACTGTCTCCCAAATTAGGAAAGGCCAATCAGTGAGACTAGTGTCTATTTTGAACAGGCTGGTTGGTCTCAGGTGCCAAAGAGCATCCTTAAATATTATTTTTCTCAGCCCACCACCCACACGCGGACATGGTCCAGCTCACGCCAAGGCCAGCAATGCACATGTCACTCATTCTATAAACATGACCCAGAGAGAACGCACGCTTAACATTGGAGCATATAAAAAATAAAAAAGTCTGATACCTCAACAGACACACATCTGCAGGTTAGGTGTGAGCTTCCATGCATGCAGCACTAGGCTGCAGTGAAAACACATAGTAGGGGAAAGTTCAATGACATTTACACATTCTTTAACACCTACACTCGATCTGGAGGACCTTTCAACATGGTCACGATATCCCGGCCTCAAATGAATTGTATTAATTTATTTGGACCATAACGACATTAATACATTCTAAAATGGTGAATAAAATAAAAACAATCCCAAAGAGCTTCCGAGAGGAATTCCAGCCCTTTCCGGTCTACTGTGCCATTCCTGGCTGATCCGGCCCCCTTTCTCCCTGTGTGTTTCACTCTGCAATGCAGCAGGAACACCGTGCTAAATGTGCAAATGCACCAAGCACTTCCAGACGGATTAACCTATAGCTCCACACATGGAGGAAGTCGGCCAGGGTATGGAGAAGAGGGAGGAGAGGGGGTGGGGTGCATTCCCCGGTCCCCGCCTTAGATTTAGGAAGGGGGGGGTTGTAGGGGAAGTAGCCCTGTTACAGGGAAGGGTAACAAGGGCCCTTCTCTGCCCTGTGGGGGTGGGGCTCCCGTTGCCATGGACACAAAGTCCACTGACAGAAATACGGAGGGGGAGGGGATAAGGGAGGGGGACCATGAGGGCTGGTTGGGTTGTCATGTGACAGAGGCGGCCAGGGTTCCTTATTTACTTTTAAATTCAACTAACATTCTACACATTCAACGGCTCCATCCCCCTCCGAATGATCACATCCCAGCTGAGATCTATGGGCCTCTGCACCACCGTAGTGTGTAAAGCCCATAGGAGTAATCCCATGTCGAGCAACATGAGACTGCACCACATTCATGCTCATTCACGTCACTACACCCCCCTCCCCCCCAGAACCCATCTTATCATCATACAATACTCAACAGAAACACTGACATCCAGACTAAAAACCCATCCATGTCAGCACACACACTCCCAGGGCTGTGTTCAACACCCATCCATCCACACACATTGACTTCAGTATGCAGGGGTTCTGAATGACTGAACTCAAAGCTACTCACTTTCCGCTGCACTCTTATATAGAGCCTCACATAGCAGAGTCCATTTTGCAGCAAATATTGCTCTAATGTATAAGTAGCTTAAAACACACAAAATTGGGTCACTCAAGACATTTAAAAATTTGAATCTGTGAAATCTTCCACACGTAAAAAAGCTTAATCTCTCTACAGCATGCTATCCAACGGTTCTCTAGGAAAATAAGTCCACACTACCAGTGAGCGAGTTGAGACATCTATTACTGCAAGCTAGATGGGACAAGGGGCCACATTGAGAATTTCAGGCAACCCCATGCTTCCATCCAAAATCCATTCTTAACAGGTTAGGCCCCACAATGACCCCCCGGCCCCAAATTCTTTAATAAGAGCTGGGAGGTACTTCTCTTCACAAAGCCACAGTTATGGGTTAGAATGGCCACGGAAGCAAGCTTAGCTTTTACAACTACAAGTTTTTTGGGCTGTTAAAGGAAGAGAGAATTGGATGTATTTTTAGTTTAAATGACAATGTTTAGAATTTCTTGACCTACCCCCTCCCCATTTGGTGAGGAGAATATTGCAAGTTTAGAACGTGTAAAAAAGATTGTGCCAAATAACTTCAGATTTTTTTTGTCTGGTGTAAAAAAATATATATATAAAAGGTAAAGACTAATAGTAAACTAGGTTCAAGTTAAATCATCTTCAAAAGCCAGACTGAGTTTAAATGTAATAACCCTGATGCATCAAGCAAACTTCCAGCAGCTTCCTCCTCGGCCCTCGACCTGCCCGATTTCCCCCCCATCCCCCACACACCAGAGTTCAAGCACAAACTTTGACCGCTACACACACACACACACACACACACACACACTTCTTTAGAGTGCTTACATACAAAATTACACCGATTGGCACACTTGGACCACCTCTCAAACCATATTTTATACAGATTTGGGGGGCACTCACTAGTGCAGCTAAGAGTTAAACATGAAGACTCAGTAAATATAAGCAATTAGTGCGCAGATTATAAATAGCCAAAATATACCTATAGCCTACATGTCGCAGGCCCGACAATAATTACTCCCGTTTCAACTCGTCATGATCAAGCTACCATTTTTACAATATGTAGGCCAAAGATGAATGCAGAAGTAGTACTATAATGCAAATGGCACACTTGCACTAAAGCCAAGCCCTCTCCCACCATCTGCACCCCACCCCCCCACCTTGGAACCCTGTGGAGGACTCTGGGAGCCTCTGCCTCCCTGCTCACACTTCCCCCTCCAGTTCAAAGGTTAAGTCGTGGTGATGGCCGAGCCTCCAGCTGATACTCAGCAGGCTGGAATGTAAAGACGGGCCCCAGTGGACAACCCAGTGTGTGTAATGGACAGGATACTTTTCCCAGTTGCGCCTATAACCTTTCCTGTGGCAAAACGGGACATCACCTTTATGCCCCCCCCCACTCACCGTTTTTTGTAGGTGGAGGCTTATGGTGAAATGTAAGACCTACTACTAATTATTATTTTTTTGCCAGCACATGTCAAAGACTAATAATTTAGCAGAAAATAACTAGCACCACTTTGGGAAGAGAAAGGTCAGCAAATTGACCAGAGTGATTTGATTTGTATTTTACTTTTAATACCGCCATGATGATTCCATGCCAATAACGAGCTAAAGGCATTCAATGCATTCAGGTGAAGGCCCTTGTCCAACATCAATAGGCCTAACCTTGACAATTCAATGCATAGTGAATTCAAGCCACGCAAATAAATATGTCCACTATAATAAATTATAGAATGTCAAATATGTTCAGCCATTTTGTGCAGAACGTCAATAAAACCTATTATTTGATTTTAGCAGGCCTAAATGGTCATATTGGCAATTATAAAAATCAATTCACTCAAACCTCATATCCATTGTTCATTTTTCGAAACGTGGTTATCACATGCTTCATTCTAATTCCATACCAACCTAGCAGTAGCCATTATGGACTGCATATAGCCCACTAACTAATTAAAATGCATATTAATTTATAACTCATTAAAGTGCAATTTGGCGCCAAATCATCTTCCTCCAAATTACACTAATTTAATTACTAATTACAAATGATTGCAATTAAAATCTAAGTTTAATTAATAAATGGCCAAAATGTGTAAAGTGGCGGAAATCCTACACTCCACGCCAAATTGTTGCAGTTCTTGTCCCGCTTCCACGTAATTCAGCACATTATAATCCGTTCGACTGTGTACATGGAGCTACGTGTTTTTTTTCCGTGACTGGGACACAAACCGCCCATTCCTATCGCGTTTGGGAGTCCATCTCGTGCACAACCTCAATACTCGAGCGAAGGAGGGCGGAAGCATGGGGCAGGCAGAGAATGACGGGCAGATCCTTCTCAAATGGACGACTCCTGAGTGCCTACCCCTCAGCTCACACATCCACATCTAAGGAGGCCCAGTAGGCCATTGCTGCATAAATAGCACAACACTGGAGATGTGCACTAAACAGCCTAACCTCTTCCATAGATGGGTATGGTGTGTAAAATATATATTTTTTAAGTGGCATCATTTTAGGTTGCCATAGGCGTGACGAGGTGACATCCCTCATGCCCTTATAACTCAACCCCTACACACTCAGCCTATTAATTTCTGCTTTTTCCACAAAATAACAGACATTCCGCCCCTTCACTTCCTGCTGACGCTCCAAACACACTGACTACACAATCACAAGACACAATCAGACGACCTCAATCAAATAACGTTAACAAGTTTCCATAAAAGGGTCATGGAAATAAGTACAATTGAGGACAGCAGCAGCATAAATTAACAATTTGGACATTGGGAGATAATAATCCGAATTTACCTTTGACGTTTAGGGACAGAGTGCTCCACCTCTAGAAGTTTTCCATGTAGGTCAACTTTACCTATAGTGAGGAGAATGAAAGCAATTTTAGTTCACAATTATTTTATTGCTCTTCAACTGTTCTCACAGGCAGCCAAAAGTAGGCCTCAACTAGCCTAGTTAATGTCCAAAAAGTCATTGCACGTAATTTCTTTAAAATGAAATCGGTGACAATTGTATGACCATAAAAATTACAAATGTTCACTAACTTAATATCAGCCAACGTGAAAGCCAATTTTGAAAAGGTTAAATATGGTAACTGTGACAAGTCCACGACACCTGAGCTAAATACGATTACATTTCGTAAAATGTTAATTTATTTCTAGAATGTGGCCTGCAGAATACCAATGTTTCCTCTCACATTTCGTACAGTTGTAGTTTCTAAATGTTACATATAACGTAGTTTGGCAATGGTCTTACATTTCGTTGGCCTACATTTTACCAATACACAATGAAACCACCTGGTGTGTCAGTACACGCAAATGCACTGTGTCGTGTGCTACAATTTAACAAGTTAGGCCCTACTTCCAGTGCAACTTTGTTACTTGGTTCGTCATCGGAGAACGTGCCAGTTCAAAGGCGGCGACAGAAGTAGCAATACAACAGTTATATTTAGTTAATTTAACCTAAGTGATCCATGTTACACACAAGCCTACATTGAGCGACCAATGCCTGTGCGTCCCATTGCTCTGAATGGCGCTACAATGGATAGGGGTTCTCTTCCTTCGTTCAGAAACACGTTTCTTCACCGTTTTTGTACTAGATTAAATTAGTGGTAACACTCTGAATTAATCAAAGACATGGACTTTCCTTATACGGTGTCAGGTGCCAAGTGAGAAGCAAGACCAGCCTGGATGCATGGAGCCCAATTGGACGGAGGTGTATTCATCTAAAGGAGGTTAAAGCAAACCCGTAGCAATTTCTACAATTAAAGCACCCTTTACGCACCGCTCGAACGGCTTTTTAAAATGTCTCACCTGAAAGAATGTCGATGGCCTTCATTGCAGTCTTTTCATCGGGGCAATCCACGAACGCATAACCAGTTTTGACGAGAAACGGACCACTGTGCGGAATCTTCCACTGCTCAAATATAGTTTCCAAGTCCTCCACACTCGCCTCTTCACTCACGTTTCCAATGTACAGCTTGTTCATGTTCTGCGCTGAAATTGACAACCTTTACGCAGAAGGTTAACCGTTATTTAATATATCGGGTGCGCAGTGTTTGGAGTCGCCAAAATCGCCTTACTACTAAACGGAGTGGCGGTGGCGTGCTTCCCCCGGTCGTTCTAGCCACAGATATATTTGACGGGCTACCTCGTCGGTGTTTGCGCTTCCTCGCCCCTCTATTGCGTACAAAAAATTATTCTTAATTATTTATCCCTTCTCTCCAAAACGATGGCTGGGTGAAAAGGAAGAAACTACTTTTTTGTCTTCATCAAAACCCCTTGGCCTAGAGAATGTCACACGTTAAGGTTCGCACCCGCCTCTGAATAAAACCAAGAAAGAGAAGAGGTTAGAAAAAAACGGATATTCCGGCTAATTTGAATGAGCCACGTGTTCAAACTACAAATCAACCACGCACGTGAAGAATCTCAGTTGCTCAATTAAGTGTTGTATTGGAAAAATGTCACGGGAATCCGGGGTGGGGACCATGGAGAGGGTAAAGAGTGGATTGGTGTTGGGGGAAAACCTGGCGAGCTACGTGCGTTAAGGGATTCCGTGAGAACCCAGTGTATCTTTTACTAGAATCACATTTGTGTGCCTTTCTCTGTAAACGCTCGCTTCCCATTGGTCGCTGGTCGAAATAGTAAAACGGCAGTGGGCTCACGCACGCCCATAGCAGGGGAACAGCAGTGTTGCGGGGGCTTGCGCGCACGCATGGGAGCCTGTGGTGGGTGTCGGCCTACTGTATGGAACAAGTATCTTGGGGGAGGTGCCATTCATAAATTATATCGTACGATGTTGTTACAATGTATGCATGTGAAACACATTGGATTGAATCAATGAAAGTCTAGAATGCGTCCACCCCTACTAGGCCCATGGCCCGGTCAACATGGGAATGACACGTTTCCTACCATCCACATGACGGCATCCATCTTCTCTACGAAGATTGAAGTGGCTCACTGCTCTACAATACAGTGACATGCCTGATCTGTCCATGTCCACATGAAATGGCAGAGAGTAATGGAATAAGGTGTCTGGGGCAAGATTGCTTGTTTTCGAAAATACTTCTCTGGAGAAGAAACCTATAGAATAACTATTAATATTCAGCTTGCTACTACCAAGATGGTGAATAAATGAAGATAGTTCACTCAAGCTTTTTACCATAGAAAATAAACCGTCCGTTCCAGTCTACCTGACCGGGTGTGTCTCCCATAGACACCAATGCAATAGCAGCTGGGTCTGGTCTACTTAATTAATTGAGTCATTGAACCAGAAAAAAAACAGCGAGTGGGTGTCTCGCTTCCTCTTCCATCTCTGCTATTACTGCATATGGTGAACCTGTTATTACATTTTTGGCGTGGGTATATAGGCAACGATGACCATTATATATTGACAAGATAGTAGAGTGACCGCTCTAACAATGGAAACACGTGCTCAATGATTGAAAGCAGGCGAGATCAGGTGGGACCATTCTAGCCAATAAGAGGGCAAACACAGGTGTGAACAAAAGGCACAATTAAGTTGTGTTTCTTAAAGTTGACAGAATGCCACGTGCGTCCACTTATATCAGTACATTTGTAACAGCCTAAACATCACGAAACTTCAATTTGATCAAATAAGCTTTACGTAATTCGACACTCACTCTCATAGACCTCCAAACAAAAAGGGACTTATCTAATGTGGACAGATTTTAGGAGGAGTAAATCCTCTCGCTTCGCCTCTTCCTCTCTGATATAGGCAACATACAGCGAGGGAGGAGTATCTTCATAGAGAAGTGACCCTACCGAACTGGCGACAAATGTAACAAGCAAGCAAGTCTCAGGCCTGGCTGGGCCTAGCACATGTCTTCAGACAATTAAACTTGTCAATATGTATTGTGTAAAATTATTGTAGTTTCGGGTAGATGAAATTCACAACACAGTTCAAACATGGACTCATTCCCAAGCAGTTTTACTAAATTAGTATGCTACATTTAGCATAGCCTAGGGATGATCTCAGCCCCTTATCCATTCTGATAGCCATACTTTGTTAATTTGTTACTTCATTGGTCCCCGGAGAGTTCAAAGGCGTGCAAGTTCAAAGGTGCCAACAAAAGTAGCAATACAACGTTATTTAGTTAAGTTAATTGAATCGAAGTGATCCATGTTACACACAAGCCTGCCTATGCGCCTCGTTGCTCTGAATGGTGCTACAATGGATAGACTTCTATTCCTTCCTAAAGACGTTCTGAAACAAGTTTATTCTCCATTTGTGTTCTAGATTCAATTAGTGTTCATTCATCAAAAGCATGGACTTTCATTTTATGGTGAAAATAAAGGTATGAAGAAATTTGAATGGAATAATAATTGAATGAAAGTGTAATCCATTAAATGTAATTTGAAACACATGGATGGCCACTGTTGAATAGTGTCTTACACACACATACCAGAGCAGGATAGCCCATCATTTAACCCATATCTATACCATTTGTGCATGCATATAGTTTATTCAACTTTTAAATCGTGTTTAGGCATTGCCAACACGTCATGGCATACTGCTAAAATACCTTCTTCAAATGTATAACTGCAGGAAAAGTTACTTACTCGTTTCTAGACAACATTAGAACAATTGAGTTTCATGGACATGTTCATGTTAGGCAAAAAGAAGCGAACTGGAATTGCCAGTTAGGTAGGCCCTCTGCTTTGGCACTGGCAGCACCTTAAATTGACATACTCTATGCTGGCCAAACATAGAGTGCGCTCCTATTGGTTGGAAAGACTGACCAATCAGAGAGCTCATTCTCGCTCTCTTACTACTCGTGCTGGATCGAGCTCAGCGTGTTCATTCATTGGCTCCTCTGTACGGCTGTTCTATATGAATCAGCGCGCGAAAAAAACTGTTTTTTCACTGTTTATGGAAAAAGATAATAAATAGCACGTTCCTAATCTAACGAAATAATTAAGATGCGACTAGATACATGTTAGGCTACTCCACAAGAACAGTCCCATTATTTGTGTTGGTCAATGAGAAAGTTGGAGATAGAAATGATCTTATATAAAAGAAAAAGGTCAAATGGGTAAATTAGATGGTTTCAAACACCTCTATTAGGCCTACATGTTCGTCTGCTTCGCAAATTCACCTGTAATGTATTAAATTGTAAAAATAAGAATGTCATCTTTTCCTCACCATAAAAGTCTACTTGCCTTTCAACAAACAATAAACAACCGTGTAATTAATTCGTTTAGTTCAATAGTCTAGCCTATTCGTTCAGTAAACCCGCACAATTTATTCGATTTATTCAATGAGCCCAACTCTAATTCTGTTTGTTGTGAAATAACACAATGTTTATATAATACACTTTTCTGGAAATGTGAAATATACTATGTGTTCATATAGATAAAATATTGGACTATCAGTGTGACTTAGATTCTATACTTTGTTTACATCCAACCAATGTACGCAGTCCTTCTCTTCGCTACCATTCCAGGCTTGTACAATGAGCTCAGAAACTGCAAAGTGGTGAATATATCCGTGAAGAATGTACAGAAAAAGACCCCGCCCACATTCTTTGAGGAAAACTTTATTCCTTAGGGCTAAACAGGCTTAAATAAAGAAAGATCCATATACCAAAGACTACATCTTGCATGGAATGATTTGAGATTTTTAAGAATGGAAAGCACACGGGAACCATCGGTGAGATTTTAAGACCAAATACGATTATATTTAATTCCATAATGACGAATGTTTAAGTTTAAACAATAGGCTATGAATTTCTGTGTCGTGATGTGGAGGATAAATGTCTCATTCGTTCCCGTCTTTTAGTGAAAAAGGGGAACCGTTTCTATGTATTTATACTTCAGTCGAATATCTCGAAACATCTCTTGTAAGTCTCAATGCATTCCATTGGCTGACTGCTTAAGCTAGAATGTATGGTGCATTCTTGTCGTGAACGCCATGTTGTACTGAATATTGAAAAAACGTGTGTGAGAATTTTTCTTCAAATATTTATGTAATCGATATGGTACGGATAAATAACTTATTGTGCCTTACATTTTAACGTTTTTTCGAAATAGATTTGGTCTTTTCCCCTGTGAGGTCACCCTATAGACTTTCACTAATGTCTTCTGCACAGAAAATGGCGGTGTTCTGCCTAGGTCTACTTCAATGATCATTCTAAAAACAATATATATTATTGATAACGAAAGGTTCTAAGTGAATGACAAAATAAAATAAATGAACATTTAAGTTCAGAACAATGTTTGTGCCCTTTATATAGTTCTTTATCAAACGTTTTATGTTGAATACATTTTTGCTTTGGATTCTATCCATTGAAATTGTTGTTCAAGACCCTTTTTGCCAGTCTCTGGATCTAGGCCTATTTTATGTGAATGTAAGTGTGATCTTTTCAATTAGTGAAGCATAGTATAGCTGGTGAAGATGTTCACCAATGTTTATTGTCATAAACTTACAAATAGCTTAGGAAATGTGACTTTTAGGAATGTTATAAGAATGCAATATTTGTTTGATAACAGCAGTTAACTTGTTGTTAGAAACCTGTCCAGAAAATAGTATTTCAGACACTGTACAATATTACATGAAACAACAAATCAACTGATTTTATTTATATGTCAGCTAATTTTCTTGATAGAAATTTTTTCTAGTATCAAGTTGCAGTATATCGTCATTTCATGGTAGATTTTCTTTACTCCAATTCAATACAGAAAACACATTTATGAACGAAACCCTCAGAGAAAATTATGCATATTCATTTAATTTCGGTTCAAGTAACCCCATGAGTTGAAAATTAATCTAAATATTGTTTATTAATTAAATGATATCAAATGAGTTCCTGAGTGGACTTAAGGTGACATGGAACTGACCTAAGCTCTGATGCAAACTACACTTCAAGTCACTTAATCTGAACACTTCCAAGCATACATTACTTATATATTACAATAGGCTATGTTAATTGATTCACTCATTTCCAGTTAATTTTGGTATTGACATATAATTCATTTGTGATCAATGTTTGATTTGTATTTTGAAACAGTTATTTATTGGTGTTGTATTAAACAACTGTACCTAGTGCCTCTTGTAAAATGTACTATAAAACACACACATTCATTTATAAGAAGATAACACAAAAAACTTCAGAGAGATAGTTTTCTGAACTTCAGTCCAAGCCTCTGCATGCTAAGTTTGAAAAGCAAACATATTGAAACACATCTCACCAATAAAACCAATCCTGGACTGCACGCTGGTAATTCTTGTTTATTAACAATAAGTGGAAATTTATCAGAGTGCAACATTCAGAATGTTGCAGATAGAAGTGTGATGAATAGAGTGTAATAACTTACGTGTTGCATGATAGTGGATCATGTCTGTTCTATAGAATGTACATCATGTTTTAAACTGACATGGTGTGAAATTTGCACCCAGAATCAGAATCACGTTTATTGTCCTACAAGAGGAAAATCTTGATTTGGCCTTTGGTAATTGGAAAATGGATATTGTCTGATTAATTTAGGTACTACATGATCATACTGAATAATAACACTGAGTAAAAGTACCTAGTTCTTTGGTGTTTACAGATCTGAAAGAGACAGATAGATTTAAGCAATATGGCAGAGAATACATTAGATTGCTTTCACCATGTTGCTTACACCTTTCAAATTTGAAAACACAGAAGCGGTAGGAGCTTGAGTAGTTTTGGAACCGGACAGAACTACTCATTAGGAATTCACTATATAGGGATTATGGCTGCTCTTACTTAATGTATGCCTCTGACCATGAGGTCAGGGAATAGCCTATCAACTCATCTTGACTGTGAGGCAGAGGCAGGGAATAGCCTATCAACTCATCTTGACTGTGAGGCAGAGGCAGGGAATAGCCTATCAACTCATCTTGACTGTGAGGCAGAGGCAGGGAATAGCCTATCAACTCATCTTGACTGTGAGGCAGAGGCAGGGAATAGCCTATCAACTCATCTTGACTGTGAGGCAGAGGCAGGGAATAGCCTATCAACTCATCTTGACTGTGAGGCAGAGGCAGGGAACTCATCTATCAACTCATCTTGACTGTGAGGCAGAGGCAAATATGGTGGATAAATATAGATAGTTCACTCAGGCTGTTTGCCATTGGAAAGAAATGGTCAGTTCCAGCCTACGTAACTGGGTGTCTCCCATAGACACCAATGCAATAGCAGCTGGGTCTGGTCTACTTCATTGACTTTCATCTTCTCTCTATGGCAGAGGTTATCCTTGCTCCACTGTTTCTCCTTGCAGACATATTTACCTTTATTTAACCAGGCAAGTCAGTTAAGAACAAATCCTTACTGCCTGTTCAGGGGCAGAACGACAGATTTGTACCTTGTCAGCTCGGGGGTTTGAACTTGCAACCTTCCGGTTACTAGTCCAACGCTCTAACCACTAGGCTACCCTGCCACCCCAGGGTAACAGAGATAGCCGTGCAGTTATTGGGGTTCAATAACCAAATAAGGGCCACATATTTGGTTTCCACTCATGTTAAAGTAACTTTTACATTTCCTTAAACAACTTTGTTTTATTGATTATTGTTTGATTCACCAGTGTTTGGATATGATTTAATTGGCTATGATGTTTCCCCAGTCTCATCCAGTGATGCCTTTACCACCCTGCAGGTAAAACTTACTCTTCTGTCTGCATTTGTCCCCTATAATGAATTTTCAACCATGTTTGCATTACTATTCACCAGCAGATGGTGGTGCTGATAAAGGCGGTCAAAGAAAGGTGAAAGTGGTCTTATGACATGTGTTTACCCTCTTTCAAACATGTGCAACTCTACTGTAATTCAACTATTTATTTTCAAAGATAGCCTCAAAATATTACCTCATTCCCTGTAGCCATTCCCCTTGCAAGGGGAAGATGAAACTCTATTGGTCAACATAAACTCAGTTTATTAATATTTTCCCTTGTAACTGTATCTTGGATTAAAAATAATTTGCTCTTAAAACAAACTATAGCATTATTTTCTAATGTTTATGTTCCTGACCCTATAGTAACCACAGTGTCGTCAGTGGTGTGATGGTAGTCATTACCCACTTCAGTGGGCTCCGGTATCATTAGTTTCAAGGTCTCCCGATACTCCAGATAAACGTTGTGGTTTCCACCCCACCCCTCTATCACAGCTTCTGATCAGTCAACTAGCCTGCCTGAATAACAAATGCTCTTCATTTGCACATCTTCTTTACCCTTCCTCCTCTCCATACCAATATGTGTGTTAATTAGATTGATGGTCCCCCCAACTGATCACACAATTGACTGTGTGGATCACACCCATTCCGTTGAGCATTTTCTCAGACAAGGTGTGTCACTCTCTGTCTGATTGGATTATTCAGCGTGGCAGATAGAAATGCAATTCATAGAGCTGAGCTGAAACACAATCCCTGTGGTCTATTCTACATGACAGAGAAATGATCTGTTTCACACCACGCATTTTAATCTGAATTTCCTGTAGTTGTGCCCTCTTGAGGGTTGAAGACAGAAAACTGAAAATAGAGCAGTAATTTCCATTTCATGTGGACAACAGATTATTTCTGTGGAGTGTATTGCATAGATACATAGGTGTCTGGTTAGACTGTAAAATCTCCTTCCAGACTCACATTAAGCATCTCCAATCCAAAATTACATATAGAATTGGCTTCCTATACCGCAACAAAGCCTCCTTCACTCATGCTGCCAAACATACCCTCGTAAAACTGACCATCCTACCGATCCTCGACTTTGGTGATGTCATCTATAAAATAGCCTCCAACACTCTACTCAACAAACTGGATGCAGTCTATCACAGTGCCATCCGTTTTGTCACCAAAGCCCCATACACTACCCACCATTGCGACCTGTACGCTCTCGTTGGTTGGCCCTCGCTTCATACTCGTCGCCAAACCCACTGGCTACAGGTTATCTACAAGTCTCTGCTAGGTAAAGCCCCGCCTTATCTCAGCTCACTGATCACCATAGCAGCACCCACTCGTAGCACGCACTCCAGCAGGTACAGTGGGGCAAAAAAGTATTTAGTCAGCCACCAATTGTGCAAGTTCTCCCGCTTAAAAAGATAAGAGAGGCCTGAAATTTTCATCATAGGTACACTTCAACTATGACAGACAAAATGAGAAAAAAAATCCAGAAAATCACATTGTAGGATTTTTAATGAATTTATTTGCAAATTATGGTGGAAAATAAGTATTTGGTCACCTTGCTCTTGCAAGATTTCTGGCTCTCACAGACCTGTAACTTCTTCTTTAAGAGGCCCTTCTGTCCTCCACTCGATACCTGTATTAATGGAACCTGTTTGAACTTGTTATCAGTATAAAAGACACCTGTCCACAACCTCAAACAGTCACACTCCAAACTCCACTATGGCCAAGACCAAAGAGCTGTCAAAGGACACCAGAAACAAAATTGTAGACCTGCACCAGGTTGGGAAGACTGCATCTGCAATAGGTAAGCAGCTTGGTTTGAAGAAATCAACCTTGGGAGCAATTATTAGGAAGTGGAAGACATACAAGACCATTGATAATCTCCCTCGATCTGGGGCTCCACGCAAGATCTCACCCCGTGGGGTCAAAATGATCACAAGAACGGTGAGCAAAAATCCCAGAACCACACGGGGAGACCTAGTGCATGACCTGCAGAGAGCTGGAACCAAAGTAACAAAGCCTACCATCAGTAACACACTACGCCGCCAGGGATCCTGCAGTGCCAGACGTGTCCCCCTGCTTAAGCCAGTACATGTCCAGACTTACAGAAAACATTTGACCTCTGTCATTGCCAACAAAGGGTATATAACAAAGTATTGAGATAAACTTTTGTTATTGACCAAGTACTTATTTTCCACCATAATTTGTAAATAAATTCATTAAAAATCCTACAATATGATTTTCTGGATTTTTGTCTCTCATTTTGTCTGTCATAGTTGAAGTGTACCTATGATGACAATTACAGGCCTCTCTCATCTTTTTAAGTGGGAGAACTTGCACAATTGGTGGCTGACTAAATACTTTTTTTGCACCACTGTATATCTCAGTGGTCACCCCCAAAGCCAATTCCTCCTTTGGTCATCTTTCCTTCCAATTCTCTGCTGCCATTGACTGGAATGAACTGCAAAAATCTCTGAAGCTGGAGACTCATATCTCCCTCACTAACTTTAAGCGCCAGCTGTCAGAGCAGCTCACAGATCACTGCACCTGTACATAGCCCATCTGTAAACAGCCCATCTACCTACCTCATCCCCATACAGTATTTTTTTTATCTTGCTCCTTTGCACCCCAGTATCTCTACTTGCACATTCATCTTCTGCACATCTACCATTCCAGTGTTTTAATGTAATACTTTGCCACCATTGCCTTTTTATTCCCTTATCTTACCTAATTTCCACTCACTGTATATAGACTTGTTTTCTTTTGTTCTACTGTATTATTGACTATGTTTTGTTTATTCCATGTGTAACTCGGTGTTCTTTTATGTGTCAAATTGCTATGCTTTATCTTGGCAGTAGCCTACCTGGTTAAATAAACAAATAGAGCAGACTCTAATGCCCCAAAAAGTTTTAAAATGGGCAGCGCCATTGAGAACTTTCACAAATTTGAAGTAATCAACCGGGGAGTCTTGCTATGGGTTAAGGAAGGATCACATAATTCCATCCAGGTCATCAGTAGGTATCAGCCAATGAAGTCTACTCATGAGGCAACATTCCATAACTGCAGGTAGCAGTAAAATCACTAACCTTTACCTATTCAAACACACTCCAGGTGGCAGTATGCACCCTTCATTTACCAACTCCGAATTGAAGAGACTTGACTACTTCAAAATGGAGCTGGCCTCAATGGCACCATAATGGGGCACAATGCTGTGTCCTCTTATCTGAAGTGTTGTGAATGCTTCACAGTGCTGAACACATCCTAAAAAAGGAGTTGGACTAGTGTATCATTACATAGTAAAACAGGAGCAAATAGGAAGCGTGATTTTTCACTTGTTTGATCAGAGATTTATTTTTTAACTAGGCAAGTCAGTAAGAACAAATTCTTATTTTCAATGACAGCCTAGGAACACTGCCTGTTCAGGGTCAGCTCGGGGATTTGAACTTGCAACCTTCCGGTTACTAGTCCAACTGCTCTAACCACTAGGCTACTCTGCCGCTGAATACAATGAAAAACAGGAAAGAGGATATAAGCTTGAGAAGTAGGTATATTTCAGTAAAATGATACGTCTGAAAAGCAATGGCCACATTTATCAATCATGAGCAGCACAAATGTTTGTACCATTCTTATGAGCATTTCTTTCGCATGTTATCACATTTGTTGCTCCAACAGGAAAACAGAAATCTTGTGTGGGTTTTGGTATTTCTCCACAGAAGATATTTGAAATTGTATGCATGTTGATTAGGATGTGCATTGTGGTCTAGAAGTTCTTAATATCAATATAAACAAAACATCTGTAATGACTAATGCATTTTGTGGTACCCCCACAGCTTCACTTTCATATCAGAATCAAGCTCAATCACCATCACACATCAAGATTTGGGTTTTTATTTGCATAAAAAGAAAAAATCATACATCCAAATAAAAATCTCCGGAGGTATCCCGACAATAAACAACCAACTCAAAAATGAAGACCCTTCTCAATCCACTGATTCATTTCACATTTCCTCCTACTAAAACCGAAAAGCCTGTTTGAATACTTTGAATATTAAATACATATTGTCTTCCCTTGAGGTAATCACTGATCTGTCAAGGCTGGATTGGTGAAAGCAATAAAATGTATACCATGCTTCCACTTATACAGTCACTTACAGATCAGGGATGGAGAAGGGTACGTTTTAAAGACACTCAAAACAGGCTCAATTAGTTTCATTTACCACCCTCTAGGTCTTTAGCAAACACTACATGGATGCATCGAAAAGTTTAAAAAATGAAGACATCTACAGCACGTAAACAAACGACTGACTCCCTGTCCGAACTCTGACTTTCGTGCTAGGTCACAGAGGAGATTTTGTCTGTTGATAAACACTTTAGTGAGCTTGTCAAAGCTCCCAAACGGCTCCGTTCCAATGTGGGTCACGAAGAAAAGGAAAACTTAATCTTGATGGAAGTCTGTTAGTATCGTCCTGCAAAGAGACAATGACGCATGTTAGTGTCTAAGGCTCTCTCAGACATCAAACACCAGAGTATGGTTTAAAAAGTTTACAAAAACTGTTGGTGTTTCTGTGTGTACTTACGTGGGCTGTATGAGCGAGACCTGGAGCGTGACCTGTATCGACTGTAGTAGGGAGAGGGAGAGCGCCTGCGACTGTAAGAGGGAGTGAGAGAACAAAAAGATGTACAATAGCGTAAGAAGGAATAACTCACAATATTAGCCAGCATTGGACAAGTAACCCCATTCATCCCCTCAAATTTAACATGAACACCAGCAATGTTGAGTTAGCCCCGGGGGAAAAAAAATAGAATATTTTTTATTCCAAATATATTCGTAGATACTTAAGGTTATCTCCAATGTGAATCTCTTGAATAAAGTCAACATCCTGAGTATAACTCACCTGTACTTGTCGTACTCGTCATATCTGTCATATCCCCGGTCTCCCCGATCGTATCCACGGTCATATCCACGGTCGTAGCCGCCGCCCCGTCGATCATCGTATCGGTCGTACGAGTCCCGGCCCCTCCTCCCTCCACCACTGCCACTGTTTCGCTCTCCTCCACCACCACCACCATTACTGAAGAAGGGACAAGTTCATGTTTACTGAGCATTACAAGATTCCCTAAAACAATCCTTGTCTGCATCCGATATGGCACCAGGTTCCCTATAAGGGACAGCGCGCCATTTCAGACAACCCATAACTACCAGTAAGCTAAGTAATACTATCCCCCAGTATCACTACTTCACACAACGACATCCAAGAAAGAAAAAACAGACAAAACCCACAGGAGACAGAGCACTGGCAGCAAGACATCTGTAAAATCACACACAATGAGCAGAGATTAACCATCCCATACTTACTGTGTGGGTCGGCCCATGTAGATGCCAGGCGTAGGGGTGTGGGCCCTCTTGGTGATGGAGAAGTCCACTCTGATACGTCTCCCGTCCAGCTCCATACCGTTGGCACGCTCCATCGCCTAGAAAAAAAGAGAAAAAAAAAGAGACGAGGAACCAAATGATAGGAGTTTAAAATCAGTTACTCTGAAAATGAGCTTCTCTCCATCTCAACTCTGGGTTCTACTTGCCCAGGGAGAGTTTTGGGGTGAAGGGCAAAGACACGGTTTAATGCGTGCGCATACTGAGCACGACTTGCACTGTCCCATTTAGCCAGCACAGCCGTTGAGACTGCTTCTCCGATAGAAATCCCAGATCACGCTTGTAGACGATGTCATGGTGACGTTGGCTAGCTAAGCTCATATGCAGAAACACGTCATTGGGTCTAACGTATCACACCAAAACTGCGCATGTGCAGGCCTTCAAATTAAATGCATTCCTTCGATATAAAGTTGTCAGTCACAAGGTTTGAGTAACATTTTCAGTTACTTAAGACATTGGCGCAAATCCAAGCTGTGCCTTTAGATTTCAAGAAAATGAAGGAAGAATGACCGCAAACCCTGTCTACAGTCTGCTTCGCAAGCAATCCTCAAAGTCTTGCGATGATGGGCCTCTGGGTTTAGAACCTTTATCATAGTGAAGAGTTCCATGTGACTGGTACCACAGCGAACTTGGAGTGGTAGGCCTGACACCTGCTGGTGCTTATGAGTAGTCACACCTAACAACAGATACAATATGAAAGCTAATGCATAGACTAGTCCGCGTACAATATCAATTGTTCAAGATGAATTAGCAAATGAACAGGATTTTGAACCTTTTAGATATTCAAGGATTGAGGAATAAGGCGTTTGACACCACAAGTTACCGTCACCTCTTAGGTATTACTGTATTCCCCAATGATTAACAGCACTTCTTATGACGATAAAATTGGTTCTGAATAAGACATATTTTTCCCCAAACTCTCTCTCAATGAATATTTCCTTTCATCTTTATTAAAACCCATTGGACAAGAAGGTTTGAGGGCAGGGACTTAGACCTCTCTACTCCAATAGGGGCGTCAGGTAGCTTAGTGGTTAGAGTGTTGGGCCAGTAACCGAAAGGTTGCTAGATCGAATCCCCAAGCGGACACGGTATAATTCTGTATTTCTGCCCCTGAACAAGGCAGTTAACCCACTGTTCCTAGGCCGTCATTGTGAATAATAATTTGTTCTTAACTGACTTGCCTAGTTAAATAAAGGTTCATTAAAAACATTGTTAAAATAGGTTGAGGAGCAAGGAGAGAGGATGCAATAATCGAGGACAGACAAATTGCTAAAGAGGTCCAGACTGCGACATTTGTTCCATACCTCCTTGGAGTCGTCGATCCTCTCAAAGTAGACGAAGGCAAAGCCGCGGGAGCGCCCGGTGCGCTGGTCATACACCACGTTAACCCCGGCCAGCGGGCCATACCGGCCAAACACTTCCCTCAGGTCCTTCTCCGTGGTGTACAGGCTCAGCCCAAACACCCCCAGGCACTGGTTGGGGTCAGGGTTCGCCTAGAGGTCAAAGGGGTCAGATTTCAAAGCAGCTGATAGGAAGAAGTAGATTACCAGCCACTGGGAGTAGCATGTGAGTTACCTGTAAATCACTCATTGTCTCAGTCCCTCTCGCTCATTTACACACAACCCCCGATCTGAGTCATACATGGGACGGTATTCAGGAGCGTTACTGCTAGACCACAGGATTTGCATGTTGAGGTCCCCCTTCACATTAAAATACTCCAGTGCTCTTCTAATGTAGAAGATAAAAGGTAAGAATGTTTACATACCCTGGCATCCTCATCACCTCCTGCTCCCTGACCAAATGTCTCTTTTCTGAAGTCATGGCTCTATTGACATAAAGAGAGGGAGGGTTAAATAAAAGGGTTATTAAATAAGTCACAGCATTTTCTATACCATACTGAGCTGTAAATTAACACTACTTACAATTAACTATGTACACACATCCTAATAAAGTTCCACAATTACATAAAGCAGCTGCAAGCCCTTAACAAATGTGACAATTTGGTATTTTCTACACCCTACTGAGCTGTTCTTCCACCACAGGGTTTCCCAACCCTCTCCTTGGTAACCATCATGTTTCACATACTAAAAACTGGAACACTTGCGGTAACTAGTCCACTAATAATCAAGCCCACGACTAGTTGAACCAGATGTGACAATTTAGGATTACAATAAATGTGAAACGTCTGGTGGTTACCAAGGAGAGAGTTGCGAAGTACTGCTCTACTCATTCAGCAGTCAGACCCTGACCTGTCAGCAATGTGATACTCACTCTGCTGCTGGTATGGCGGCGGTTAGGTGACTCGCTTTGGCTCTTCTTCTTCCGGTATTCCGGGCTGTAGGAACGGGACTTCTTCCGGTTGGAGGGGGAGCGAGAGCGGCTGTACCTGCGGTTGGAGTGCCTCCGAGAGCGAGACCTGGAGAGAGGTTGGAGGAGAGAGGGCCATAGGAAGGAATGAGGGAAAGGGGAGAGCAAGAGAATTGTCAACTTGACCCACAGCACATTGAGACATCACTCTCCACAAATAGAATGGAAATCAATTAGTTATTTCTGCTAAGAGAAATAACAGGAGGACAGACTCACCTGGACTTAGAGCGGGACCGAGACTCTGAGTGTTTGGCGGCCCTGGATGGGCTCGCGGAGCCGGATCTGCTCTCTGACTTGACCCGGACAGGACTGCCACGGTCCGATTTGGATGGGAAGCGAGAGCCCTAATGTTACAGTAACCGCGTGTTAAAGAGGCCCCCTCTTATACTTAAAACACACATTACTCAGAAGGAACACACACAAGCAACTTTTCAAAGCCAGACATAAACCACTAGAGCTCATACACTGTGGAGGAAAGGGTTAGCGCTCCACCACGTCTATTACATATGATAGAGAAGATTAACAAAAAAAAAAACAATCCTTCACTTGGATTAATAATATGTTAGAACCCTGTCAATGTTAACATATCCCGTGTCTCATTTCTTCTACCTGGGTCAAACTAAAGTCAACATGCATTTTTAAACTATAGAAATGGAGCATAGAAGTGTAAAGACACTTGGAACATATACTGTACATTTACTTAACCTAGGGATACATTCATTCTTTCTTCCAGATTCTTTATATACTCTACTTCCTTCTCTCAGGAATTCTACTGTTCTTCGTCGTTCTTCTTTTTTCCATTTTCATTTTCTGATTCCGGGTTCTCTTCCCCAAATAGAAACCATTTTCACCTTTAGCCATACACACTGCAAGCGCTTCTATATCTGACCACCAATCTTCCAGTTTCATTCATTTTCCCCTTCCCACTTCTATGTTCTGCTCTGTAACTGTTTTTCAAAAAAGCCTTCGTTTATTCTTGGATATTTTCTTCCACATTCTTGGATAAAACTCTTCACATCCTTCACGATCAACAACCTTAATGAAAAAAGAACATTCAATACAATTAAAGATCATGAATTTATAGAAAAATAAAAAATATTTCGTGAAATAATGAATATCTACAGCATCTCTAGCATATAGCAGGACAAACTATACTTGCAAAAATGGTTTAGTTATTACCCATCATCTCATAAGGGTTTAGTGATGAGTACAACTTTTCAATAGGGCAACATTGTAATACATTGTTGCAGCATAACACTGAGTAAGTGAACATTGCGAGAGGACTTTAGAAAACGGTTTCACTCTCACCATTAGCTACGATGTGGGATGTTACGTTACTTTGACCGCTAATTTATTTAGCTACAAGATTATAATGAAAGATTGCTGTAAACAGGAAAGGTAGAGCGGCTTGAAGCTCAGATTGCCTGACTGCAACTGGTACGACAAAGGCACCAAACTTACCTCTTATAGCGAACTCGCTCATTTCTGTGTCATGTGCATAAAGTTACGTTTATGCTACCGATAGCATCATGTACGATAACCAAAGATAGCGATAACATTAGCCAGTTAGCTAGCTAGAAACGTCACCTAGCTAGCTTGCGACGTAGCTATTATTGTATTGTTCGGCTGGCAACTAGCGAAAGGTAACGTTACGTAGCTACTACTATACTAGCTAACAGTAACGAACCAGTGTATCATGGTAAGATTACAATAGTGTGCAAAACATTTAGTTTCTGTCTTACTACCTTTTTTAAATTGCGAATTTTGTTGCGTTAATTAACGTTAGCTGCTCAAACCGCTAATTAGCCTACTAAGCTAGCTTGCCAGAACGTTGCTAACAAAGATAGCATGTTATTAACTTAGCCTGCTAGCTAGCTAGAGTACTGTATATAAGCAAGGGAGGAAAGATAGGACATTGTTTTGGGTTCCGTTGCAACGCTAATACTTACTCGGCCATCGAAGTTTCCATCCTCAATGTCACTCATTTTGCAAAGAGATTAACGATATAGCTAGTGAGCTAGCTAACGTTTCCAGACAATGTCCTCCTTTGCGCTTCTCTGCTCTTTCTCGTGGTGGAAGATGGCGGAGGAGGACGGAAGTTTTTAGTTTGTTTATCAACTGCAAATTTTGTGCCGACGTCATCTTGATTCCTGCCACGCCTGCTTTATACTACGGTTCCATAGTCCATCCATTTATTGATTAATTTCAAATGCGGATCTTGTAGGCCTATGTCTGAATAACAAACTAAGATTCTTGACCAGATGTAGCTACGGTATTACAATAGTGTTCCTGGCCATTTCTGTATGACCCAGAGGGTCCCCAAACATGTGTAAGCCATTGTAACTCTACTAATTTGCCATATGAACATTGTTGGATACTGACCACTCATACCCAGCCATGGCTATTTGTCTCTTAGTTGATCAACTGCTTTGTGAATACAGAACCCATGAAATAGGAAAATATTATCTACGATAATCGATAACTTCAATGATCGATTATCCTTCACCCAAATCCAGACAGATGATGTTCTGAAAGAGATGCAAAATCTGGATCCTAGACAATCAGGACCCTCTCTTTCTAAAATTATCCGCAGAAATGGTTGCAATCCCTATGACTAGCCTATTCAACCTCTTTCATATTGTCTGAGATCCCCAAAGATTGGAAAGCTGCCGCGGTCATCCCCCTCTTCTAAGGGGGAGACACTCTAGACCCAAACTGTCATAGATCTATATCCATTCTGCCCTGCCTTTCTAAAATATTCGAAAGCCAAGTTAATAAACAGATCACCGACCATTTCGAATCCAACCATACCTTCTCCACTATGCCATCTGGTTTCCGAGCTAGTCATGGGTGCACCTCTGCCACGCTCAAGGTCCTAAACGATATCATAACTGCCATCGATAAAAGACAGTACTCTGCAGCCGTCTTCATTGACCTGGCCAAGGCTTTCGACTCTGTCAATCACTGCATTCTTATCGGCACACTCAATAGCTTTGGCTTCTTAAATGACTGCCTCGCCTGGTTCACCAACTACTTCTCAGATAGAGTTCAGTGGGTCAAATCGGAGGGCCTGTTGTCCGGACCTCTGGCAGTCTCTATGGGGGTGCCACAGGGTTAAATTCTCAGGCCTACTCTTTTCTCTGTATACATCAATGATGTCGCTCTTGCTGTGGGTGATTATCTGATCCACCTCTACGCAGATGACACCATTCTGTATACATGTGGCCTTTTTTTGGACACTGTACTAACAAACCTCCAAACAAGCTTCAACGCCATACAAATCCCCTTCCGTGGCATCCAACTGCTTTTAAATGCTAGTAAAACTAAGTGCATGCTCTTCAACCGATTTCTGCCCGCACCCTCCCGCCCGACTAGCATCACTACTCTGTCACCTAGAGATGAATGTACTTTGGTGCGGAAAGTGCAAATCAATCCCAGAATAACAGCAAAGTGCCTTGTAAAGATGCATGCTGGTGGAAACCGGTACAAAAGTATCTATATCCACAGTAAAACGAGTCTTATATCGACATAACCTGAAAGGCCGCTCAGCAAGGAAGAAGCCACTGCTCCAAAACCGCCATAAAAAAGCCAGACTACGGTTTGCAACTGCACATGGGGACAAAGATGGTACTTTTTTGAGAAATGTCCTCTGGTCTGATGAAACAAAAATAGAACTGTTAGGCCATAATGACCATCGTTATGTTTGGAGGAAAAAGGGGGAGGCTTGCAACCCGAAGAACACCATCCCAACCGTGAAGCACTAGGGTGGAAGCATCATGTTGTGGGGGTGCTTTGCTGCAGGAGGGACTGGACAATTTCGGCTTAATGTGAGTCTGGAAGGAGAGTTTACAGTCTAACCATACTCCTACAGTTGAAGTCAAATGGAATTGTCCATTTGGAAGACCCATTTGCGACCAAGTTTTCACTTCCTGATTGATGTCTTGAGATGTTGCTTCAATATATCCACATAATTTTCCATTCTCATGATGCAATCTATTTTGTGGAGTGCACCAGTCCATCCTGCAGCAAATCACCCCCACAACATGATGCTGCCACCCTCGTGCTTCATGGTTGGGATGGTATTCTTCGGCTTGCAATCCTTCCCCTTTTCCTCCAAACATAACAATGGTCATTATGGCCAAACAGTTCTATTTTTGTTTCATCAGACTAGAGGACATTTCTCCAAAAAGTACCATCTTTGCCCCATGTGCAGTTGCAAACTGTAGTCTGGCTTTTTTATGGCGGTTTTGCAGCATTGGCTTCTTCCTTGCTGAGAGATCTTTCAGGTTATGTCGATATAGGACTCGTTTTTACTGTGGATATAGATACATTTGTACCTGTTTCCTCCAGCATCTTCACAATGTCCTTTGCTGTTGTTCTGGGATTGATTTGCACTTTTCGCACCAAAGTACGTTCATCTCTAGGAGACAGAACACGTCTCCTTCCTGAGCGGTATGACGGCTGCGTGGTCTCATGGTATTTATACTTGCGTACTGTTGTTTGTACAGATGAACGTGGTACCTTCAGGCATTTGGAAATTGCTCCCAAGGATGAACCAGACTTGTTGAGGTCTACATTTTTTTTTTCTGAGGTCTTTGCTGATTTCTTTTGATTTTCCCATGATGTCAAGCAGAGGCACCAAGCTTGAAGGTAGGCCTTGAAATACATCCACAGGTAAACCTCCAATTGACTCAAATTATGTAAATTAGCTTATCACAATCTTCTAAAGCCATGACATCATTTTCTGGAATTTTCCAAGCTGTTTAAAGGCACAGTCAACTTAGTATATGTAAACTTCTGACCCACTAGAATTGTGATACAGTGAATGATAAGTGAAATAATCTGTCTGTAAACAATTGTTGGAAAAATGACTTGTGTCATGCACAAAGTAGATGTCCTAACCGACTTGCCAAAACTATAGTTTGTTAACAAGAAATGTGTGGAGTGGTTGAAAAACGAGTTTTAATGACTCCAATTTAAGTGTATGTAAACTTCCGACTTCAACTGTATATTGCACTGGTCTCCCCCAAAGCCAACACTTACTTTGGCCGCCTTTCCTTCCAGTTCTTTGCTGCCGATGACTGGAACGAATTGCAAAAATCTCTGAAGTTGGAGTCTTATATCTCCCTCTCTAACTTTAAGCATCAGCTGTCAGAGCAGTTTACCGAATACTGTACCTGTACACAGCCAATTTGTAAATAGCACATCCAACTACCTCATCCCCATATTATTACTTACCCTCTTGCACCCCAGTATCTCTACTTGCACATTATCATCTGCACATCTATCACTCCAGTGTTAATGCTAATTGTAATTATTTCTCCTCAATGGCCTATTTATTGCTTGACCTCCCTAATTTTCTACATTTGCACACACTGTACATAGATTGTTCAATTGTGTTATTGACCTTATGTTTGTTTGTGTAACACTGTTGTTTTTGTCGCACTTCTTTGCTTTTCTTGGCCAGGTCGCAGTTGTAAATGAGAACTTGTTATCAACTGGCTTACCTGGTTAAATAAAGGTTACATTTAAAAAATATATAATTTGGGTTCCAGTCAACTTGCCATTGTCTTGGGTAAAGTTGCTGCTGAACGCTGATCTTGGGTCAGTTTTGCATTTCCAAACCAATCCTTAAACCCTTCACTCAAACTTATTGATTCTCTTGCACAGATCTAACAGCATGTGTTTCATCCTAATTATCCACCCTTCTCCCAAAAGTGTGCACTTGCACACTTACTATAGCAATGTTGGACTGTATAAGGAGGGTTTGACTGGTTCAGAGTTCAAAGTGCCACCGTGGCACATCGATAAGAAAGCAGATGAATTTAGATGAAGCGGGAATCCAAATAGTGGGGTTTAATTGCGAACACAGCAGCACATGGGGAAAGGTTGCAGGATAATGTTATGGTTTACTAGGGAAATACAAGCGGGATATACAGTGCCTTTGGAAAGTATTCAGACCCCTTGACTTTTTCCACATTTTGTTAGGTTACAGTCTTATTCTAAAATTGATTAAATCCTTTCCCCCCCTCATCAATCTACTCACAATAACCCACAATGACAAAGCAAAACGAGGTTTTTACAAATGTTTGCTAATTTATGAAGAAAAAAAAATGGACATATCACATTTACATAAGTATTCAGACCTTCTACTCCATACTTTGTTGAAGCACGTTTGGCAGTGATTACAGCCTAAAGGCTTCTTGGGTATGACGCTACAAGCTTGGCACAACTGTATTTGGGGAGTTTCTCTGCAGATCCTCTCAAGCTCTGCCGGGTTGGATGGGGAGCGTTGCTGCACAGCTATTTTCAGGTCGTTCCAGAGATGTTTGATCGGGTTAAAGTCTGGGCTCTGACTGGGCCACTCAAGGACATTGAGACTCGTCCCAAAGCCACACCTGCGTTGTCTTGGCTGTGTGCTTAGGGTCATTGTCCTGTTCGAAGGTGAACCGTCGCCCCCAGTCAGGTCCTGAGAGCTCTGGAGCAGATTTTCATCAAGGATCCCGCTGTACTTTGCTCTGTTCATCTTTGCCTCGATCCTAACTAGTCTCCCAGTCTTTGCCACTGAAAAACATCCCCACAGCATGATGCTGCCACCACCATGCTTCACCATAGGGATGGTGCCAGGTTACCTCCAGACGTGATGCTTGGAATTCAGGCCAAAGAGTTCAATCTTGGTTTCATCCGACCAGAGAATCTTGTTTCTCAGGGTCTGAGAGTCCTTTAGGTAAGTGCCTTTCGGCAAACTGCAAGTGGGCTGTGAGTTTGAGGAGTGGCTTCCGTCAGGTCACACTACCATAAACGTCTGATTGGTGGAGTGCTGCAGAGATGGGTGTTCTTCTGGAAGGTTCTCCTATCTCCATAGAGGAGCTCTAGTGCTCTGCCGGAGTGACCATCTGGTTCTTGGTCACCTCCCTGACCAAGACCCTTCTCCCCCAATTACTCAGTTTGAGTCTTGGTGGTTCCAAATTTCTTCCATTTAAGAAAGACGGAGGCCACTGTGTCATTGGGGACGTTCAATGTTGCAGAAATGTTTGGGTACCCTTCCCCAGATCTGTGCCTCGACACAATCCTGTCTCAGAGCTCTAACGACAATTCCTTCGACCTCATGGCTTGGTTTTTTGCACTCTCATGCACTGTCAACTGTGGTACCTTATATAGCCAGGTTTGTGCCTTTCCAAATCATGTGCAATCAATTGAATTTACCACAGGTGAACTCCAATCAAGTTGTAGAAACATCTCAAGGATGGTCAATGGACACAGGATGCACCGGAGCTCAATTTTGAGTCTCATAGCAAAGGGTCGGAATACTTATCGTGCCTTGCAAAAGTATTCACCCCCTTGGCATTTTTCTTATTTTGTTGCATTACAACCTGTAATTTAAATGGTTTTCATGTAATGGACATACACAAAATAGTCCAAATTGGTGAAGTGAAAATAATATCTTGTTACAATTTTTCAATAAAAAAAAAAAAAATAGAAAAGTGGTGCATGTACAGTGGGGCAAAAAAGTATTTAGTCAGCCACCAATTGTGCAAGTTCTCCCACTTAAAAAGATGAGAGAGGCCTGTAATTTTCATCATAGGTACACTTCAACTATGACAGACTAAATGAGAAAAAAATCCAGAAAATGACATTGTTGGAAGGATTTTTAATGAATTTATTTGCAAAATATGGTGGAAAATAAGTATTTGGTCAATAACAAAAGTTTATCTCAATACTTTGTTATATACCCTTTTTTGGCAATGACAGAGGTCAAACGTTTTCTGTAAGTCTTCACAAGGTTTTCACACACGGTTGCTGGTAATTTGGCCCATTCCTCCATGCAGATCTTCTCTAGGGCAGTGATGTTTTGGGGCAGTTGCTGGGCAACACGGAATTTCAACTCCCTCCAAAGATTTTCTATGGGGTTGAGATCTGAAGACTGGCTAGGCCACTCCAGGACCTTGAAATGCTTCTTACGAAGCCATTCCTTCGTTTCCCGGGGGGTGTGTTTGGGATCATTGTCATGCTGAAAGACCCAGCCACGTTTCATCTTCAATGCCCTTGCTGGTGGAAGGAGGTTTTCACTCAAAATCTCACGATACATGGCCCCATTCATTCTTTCCTTTACACGGATCAGTCGTCCTGGTCCCTTTGCAGAAAAACATCCCCAAAGCATGATGTTTCCACCCCATGCTTCACAGTAGGTATGGTCTTCTTTGGATGCAACTCAGCATTCTTTGTCCTCCAAACACAACGAGTTGAGTTTTTATCAAAAAGTTATATTTTGGTTTCATCTGACCATATGACATTCTCCCAATCTTCTTCTGGATCATCCAAATGCTCTCTAGCAAACTTCAGACGGGCCTGGACATGTACTGGCTTAAGCAGGGGGACACGTCTGGCACTGCAGGATTTGAGTCCCTGGCGGCGTAGTGTGTTACTGATGGTAGGCTTTGTTACTTTGGTCCCAGCTCTCTGCAGGTCATTCACTAGGTCCCCCCGTATGGTTCTGGGATTGTGATCATTTTGACCCCACAGGGTGAGATCTTGCGTGGAGCCCCAGATCGAGGGAGATGATCAGTGGTCTTGTATGTCTTCCATTTCCTAATAATTGCTCCCACAGTTGATTTCTTCAAACCAAGCTGCTTACGTATTGCAGATTCAGTCTTCCCAGCCTGGTGCAGGGCTACAATTTTGTTTATGGTGTCCTTTGACAGCTCTTTGGTCTTGGCCATAGTGGAGTTTGGAGTGTGACTGTTTGAGGTTGTGGACAGGTGTCTTTTATACTGATAACAAGTTCAAAAAGGTGCCATTAATACAGGTATCGAGTGGAGGACAGAGGAGCCTCTTCAAGAAGAAGTTACAGGTCTGTGAGAGCCAGAAATCTTGCTTGTTTGTAGGTGACCAAATACTTATTTTCCACCATAATTTGCAAATAAATTCATTAAAAATCCTACAATGTGATTTTCTGGATTTTCTTTTCTCGATTTTCTTTTCTCATTTTGTGTGAAAGTTGAAGTGTACCTATGATGAAAATTACAGGCCTCTCATCTTTTTAAGTAGGAGAACTTGCACAATTGGTGGCTGACTCAATACTTTTTTTGCCTCACTGTATATGTATTCACCCCCTTTGCTATGAAGCCGCTAAATAAGATCTGGTGCAACCACTTACCTTCAGAAGTCACATATTTATTTTATTTTTTTTTTTATTTCACCTTTATTTAACCAGGTAGGCTAGTTGAGAACAAGTTCTCATTTGCAACTGCGACCTGGCCAAGATAAAGCATAGCAGTGTGAACAGACAACACAGAGTTACACATGGAGTAAACAATTAGCAAGTCAATAACACAGTAGAAAAAAATGGGCAGTCTATATACAATGTGTGCAAAAGGCATGAGGAGGTAGGCGAATAATACAATTTTGCAGATTAACACTGGAGTGATAAATGATCAGATGGGCATGTACAGGTAGAGATATTGGTGTGCAAAATAGCAGAAAAGTAAATAAATAAAAACAGTATAAAAACAGTATGGGAATGAGGTAGGTGAAAAAGGGTGAGCTATTTACCTATAGACTATGTACAGCTGCAGCGATCGGTTAGCTGCTCGGATAGCTGATGTTTGAAGTTGGTGAGGGAGATAAAAGTCTCCAACTTCAGCGATTTTGCAATTCGTTCCAGTCACAGGCAGCAGAGTACTGGAACGAAAGGCGGCCAAATGAGGTGTTGGCTTTAGGGATGATCAGTGAGATACACCTGCTGGAGCGCGTGCTACGGATGGGTGTTGCCATCGTGACCAGTGAACTGAGATAAGGCGGAGCTTTACCTAGCATGGACTTGTAGATGACCTGGAGCCAGTGGGTCTGGCGACGAATATGTAGTGAGGGCCAGCCGACTAGAGCATACAAGTCGCAGTGGTGGGTGGTATAAGGTGCTTTAGTGACAAAACGGATGGCACTGTGATAGACTGCATCCAGTTTGCTGAGTAGAGTGTTGGAAGCAATTTTGTAGATGACATCGCCGAAGTCGAGGATCGGTAGGATAGTCAGTTTTACTAGGGTAAGCTTGGCAGCGTGAGTGAAGGAGGCTTTGTTGCGAAATAGAAAGCCGACTCTGGATTTGATTTTTGATTGGAGATGTTTGATGTGAGTCTGGAAGGAGAGTTTGCAGTCTAGCCAGACACCTAGGTACTTATAGATGTCCACATATTCAAGGTTGGAACCATCCAGGGTGGTGATGCTAGTCGGGCATGCGGGTGCAGGCAGCGATCGGTTGAAAAGCATGCATTTGGTTTTACTCGCGTTTAAGAGCAGTTGGAGGCCACGGAAGGAGTGCTGTATGGCATTGAAGCTCGTTTGGAGGTTTGATAGCACAGTGTCCAATGACGGGCCGAAAGTATATAGAATGGTGTCGTTAGATTGCACACAGGTGGACTTTATTTAAGTGTCACATGATCTCGGTATACATACACCTGTTCTGAAAGGCCCCTGAGTCTGCAACACCACTGAGCAAGGGGCACCACCAAGCAGCACCATGAAGACCAAGAAGCTCTCCAAACAGGTCAGGGACAAAGTTGTGGAGAAGTACAGATCAGGGTTGGGTTATAAAAAAATATCAGAAACTTTGAACATCCCACGGAGCACCATTAAATCAATTATTAAAAAATGGAAAGAATATGGCACCACAACAAACCTGCCAAGAGAGGGCCGCCCACCAAAACTCACAGACCAGGCAAAGAAGGCATTAATCAGAGGCAACAAAGAGACCAAAGATAACCCTGAAGGAGCTGCAAAGCTCCACAGCGGAGATTGGAGTATCTGTCCTTAGGACCACTTTAAGCCGTACACTCCACAGAGCTGGGCTTTACGGAAGAGTGGCCAGAAAAAAGTCATTGAAAAAAAATAAGCAAACACGTTTGGTGTTTGCCAAAAGGCATGTGGGAGATTCCCCAAACATATGGAAGAAGGTACTCTGGTTAGATGAGACTAAAATTGAGCTTTTTAGCCATCAAGGAAAATGCTATGTCTGGCGCAAACCCAACACCTCTCATCGCCCTGAGAAAACCACCCCCACAGTGAAGCATGGTGGTGGCAGCATCATGCTGTGGCTATGGACTAGGAAACTGGTCAGAATTGAAGGAATGATAGATGCCGCTAAATACAGGGAAATTCTTGAGGGAAACTTGTTTCAGCCTTAAAGAGATTTGAGACTGGGACAGAGGTTCACCTTCCAGCAGGACAATGACCCTAAGCATACTGCTAAAGCAACACTTGAGTGGTGTAAGAGGACACAGCCTCTCAGCCTCCAGTATTTATGCTGCAGTAGTTTATGTGTCGGGGGGCTGGGGTCAGTCTGTTATATCTGGAGTACTTCTGCCTTATCCTGTGTCCTGTGTATATGCTCTGTCACGAGTCCGACCGAGGGTGGCTTCCCTTCCCGGGCGGGTGGCGCTTGGCGGTCGTCGTCACCGGCCTATTAGCTACCACTGATTGTCTTTCCTCCCCCTCCTTGTATGTTTATTGGTAGCACCTGTTTATGTATGATTAGTTTGTCTTTATTAGACAGCCGGCCCGCCTGGTTGTTGTGCGGGATTATTTCAGTGTAACCTTCGGCTCTGTTGCAGAGGTACGTATTAGTGCCTGGTCGTGATTTTTCCGTTGTACATTTTCATTCCCTGTGTTTGGGGCCGTTACTATTGTGAGCACCCTGTTGGTGCTATTAAATACGCACAGCATTGCACTCTCTGTCTCCTGCTTTTGACTCCACACCCACGACACCCGGAGCATTACAGAATCCCGCACCTATCAAATTGAATGGAGTCAGCAGGAGCAGCAGCCAACCCTCTCCCATCGATGGAGGAACGGGTTCTCCACCACACCACCGTCCTCCATCGGATCGGATCCGCGATGGATCAGGTGATGGAGAGAATGGACCGATGGGAGAGGAGTGGTCTCCTCTCTCCACCTTCGGCACCCCCGGCTCCGGACTCCCCATATCCCGACTCCAGCACCCTCCGTCTGACGCTACCAAGGGCTTATGATGGAGCGGCGGCGGGTTGCCAGGGGTTTCTGCTCCAGCTGGAGCTATACCTGGCCACCGTCAGACCCACTCCCTCAGGAGCGGAGAGGGTGATGCTGACTCACCTGGGGTGACCGAGAAGCGTTCCACCTGCCATCTCTACTCCCAGACGGACGCCCCCAGCACCGATCAGACGTGTGTCCTCTCCGACCACAGTTGGTGCAGGGAAGGCCTCCTCCTCCGGTACCCCTCGGCGCAGCCCCTCCCAACTCCATCGGAATGGCAGCGGAGGGGCTGGGTGGGGATTACGCACAGGACCCTCTCTGAACGCCGGATCTGGGTGGCCAGCAGGGTCCAGTCGAATGGACATGTCAATCAGCTGATCCAGTGACAGAGTGGTGTCCCGACACGCTAACTCCCGGGGACATCCTCTCGGATACTGGACACCTGTAGTGGTCCATAAGGGCCCTGTCGACTGCAGATCCGGCTGCCAAGGTCCGGAACTCCAGCGCGTAATCCTGGGCGCTCCTCCTCTCCTGCCTGAGATGAAATAGGTGTTCTCCCACCGCTCGGCCGTCTAGAGGGTGATCAAACACGGCACGGAAGCGGCAGGAAAACTCTGGGTAGTGCTCCTGCGCTGAGTCTGGGCCATTCCAGACTGCGTTCGCCCACTCCAGAGCACGACCCGTGAGGCAGGAGATGAGGACACTCAAACTCACCCAGAACCCCCAGTTGGCCACATGTTTGTCTTAACCTTTTTTCTTCTCTTTTTTCCCTCTTCCCAGCATAGGGCGCTAGTCGATTCAGGCGCAGCTGGGAACTTTATGGATCGCGGACTCGCCCTTAAGTTAGGGGTTCCGCTGGTGCCGATAGATTCTCCTTTCCCCGTGCACTCCCTAGATAGCCGGCCATTAGGGTCAGGGATGGTCAGGGAGACCACGGTCCCACTGGACATGGTGATGCAGGGGAATCATAGGGAGCGTATCAGTTTTCCACCTCGGGGGTAGTGATGGAGGGCGACCGCATTAGGGCCGTGCGTAATTGGCCGACTCCGACCACGGTAAAAGAGGTGCAGCGGTTTTTGGGTTTTGCCAACTACTACCGGAGGTTTATCCGGGGTTTTGGCCAGATAGCGGCTCCCATTACCTCACTGCTGAAGGGGGGCCCGGTGCGGTTGCAGTGGTCAGCAGAGGCGGACGGAGCATTCAACAAGTTGAAGGCGCTGTTCACTGATGCGCCTGTGTTGGCGCATCCGGACCCCTCTCTAGCATTTATAGTGGAGGTGGACGCGTCCCGAGGCTGGGGTGGGTGCCGTGCTATCACAGCGCTCGGGAACGCCACCAAAACTCCGCCCCTGCGCTTTCTTCTCAAGGAAGCTCAGCCCAGCGGAGCGAAACTATGATGTGGGGGATCGGGAGTTGCTAGCGGTGGTTAGAGCTCTGAAGGTGTGGAGACACTGGCTTGAGGGGGCTAAGCACCCCTTTCTCATCTGGACCGACCACCAGAACTTGGAGTATATTCGGGCAGCTAGGAGACTTAACCCACGTCAGGCAAGGTGGGCCATATTCTTCACCCGGTTCCGGTTTACTTTGTCTTATAGACCGGGCTCCCAGAACGTAAAGGCTGACACACTGTCCCGCCTTTACGGCACAGAGGATGGGTCCACCGAACCTACTCCCATTCTTCCCGCCTCAAAGCTGGTAGCACCAGTGGTATGGGAGGTGGACTCGGACATCGAGCGGGCGTTACGGGCTGAACCCGTGCCTCCTCAGTGTCCAGTGGGGCGATGGTACGTGCCGCTTGGTGTTCGGGACAAACTGATTCGGTGGGCTCACGTCCTACCCTCCTCGGGTCACCCTGGGGTGACGAGGACAGTAGTGAGCCTCCAGGGGAGATATTGGTGGCCTACTTTGGCTAAGGACGTTAAGGGTTATGTCTCCTCCTGTTCAGTGTGCGCTCAGAGTAAGGCTCCTAGGCACCTTCCTAGAAGGAAGTTACAACCCCTCCCCGTTCCACAGCGGCCATGGTCACATCTGTCCATAGATTTCCTGACGGATCTTCCGCCGTCTCAGGGGAACACCACGGTTTTAGTGATTGTGGATCGGTTCTCTAAGTCCTGCCGTCTCCTCCCGTTGCCCTACAGACTGCGGAGGCGTTATTCACCCATGTCTTTCGGCACTACGGGGTGCCGGAGGACATCGTTTCTGATCGGGGCCCCCAATTCACGTCTCGGGTATGGAGAGCGTTCATGGAACGCTTGAGGGTCTCTGTCAGCCTGACCTCCGGTTATCACCCCGAGAGTAATGGGCAGGTGGAGAGTGAACCAGGAGGTGGGTAGGTTTCTGCGGTCGTATTGCCAGGATCGGCCAGGGGAGTGGGCACGATACATTCCCTGGGCTGAAATGGCTCAGAACTCACTACGCCACTCCTCTACTAACGTGTCCCCTTTTCAGTGTGTGTTGGGGTACCAGCCGGTCCTGGCACCATGGCATCCGAGCCAGACCGAGGCTCCTGCAGTGGAGGAATGGGTACAGCGCTCCAAGGAGACCTGGAGGGCCGTCCAGGAATCTCTACAACAAGCGAGTGGACGGCAGAAGAGGAGTGCTGACCGCCACCGCAGTGAGGCCCCCGTGTTTGTACCGGGGGACAGGGTCTGGCTCTCGACCCAAAACCTACCTCTCCCGCTTGCCCTGCCGGAAGCTGGGTCCGCAGTGTGTAGGGCCCTCCTGAGGAGAATAAACAAGGTGTGTTATCGATTACAACTCCCTTCCTATTATCGTATTAACCCCTTGTTTCATGTGTCTCTCCTCAGGCCGGTGGTAGCTGGTCCCCTGCAGGACAGTGAGGTGCCGGAGGTCCCCCCCCCCCCTCTGGACATCGAGGGGTCCCCGGCGTACACAATCCGGGCCATTCTGGACTCAAGACGCCGGGTGAGGGGCCTGCAGTACCTCGTGGACTGGGTGGGGTACGGCCCGGAGGAGAGGTGCTGGGTACCGGTGGGGGACATCTTGGATCCATCCATGTTGAGGGATTTCCATCGCCTCCATCCGGATCGCCCTGCACCTCGTCCTCCGGGGCGACCTCGAGGCCGGTATCGGCGCGCTGCGGGAGCCGCGCGTCAGGGGGGGGGGGTACTGTCACGAGTCCGACCGAGGGTGGCTTCCCTTCCCGGGCGGGTGGCGCTCGGCGGTCGTCGTCACCGGCCTATTAGCTACCACTGATTGTCTTTCCTCCCCCTCCTTGTATGTTTATTGGTAGCACCTGTTTATGTATGATTAGTTTGTCTTTATTAGACAGCCGGCCCGCCTGGTTGTTGTGCGGGATTATTTCAGTGTAACCTTCGGCTCTGTTGTAGAGGTACGTGTTAGTGCCTGGTCGTGATTTTTCCGTTGTACATTTTCATTCCGTGTTTGGGGCCGTTACTATTGTGAGCACCCTGTGGTGCGTTGGTGCTATTAAAGACGCACAGCATTGCACTCTCTGTCTCCTGCGTTTGACTCCACACCCACGACACCCGGAGCATTACATGCTCTCTCTAATTCTCTCTCTCGGAGGACCTGAGCCCTAGGACCATGCCTCAGGAGTACCTGGTATGATGACTCCTTGCTGTCCCCAGTCCACCTGGCCGTGCTGCTGCTCCAGTTTCAACTGTTCTGCCTGCGACTATGGAACCCTGACCTGTTCACCGGACGTGCTACCTGTCCCAGACCTGCTGTTTTCAACTCTCTAGAGACAGCAGGAGCGGTAGAGATACTCTTAATGATCGGCTATGAAAAGCCAACTGACATTTACGCCTGAGGTGCTGACTTGCTGCACCCTCGACAACTACTGTGATTATTATTATTTGACCATGCTTGTCATTTATGAACATTTGAACATCTTGGCCATGTTCTGTTATAATCTCCACCCGGCACAGCCAGAAGAGGACTGGCCACCCCTCATAGCCTGGTTCCTCTCTAGGTTTCTTCATAGTTTTTGGCCTTTCTTGGTAGTTTTTCCTAGCCAACGCGCTTCTACACCTGCATTGCTTGCGGTTTGGGGTTTTAGGCTGGGTTTCTGTACAGCACTTTGAGATAACAGCTGATGTAAGAAGGGCTATATAAATACATTTGATTTGACACATTTAAATGTCTTGGAATGGCCTAGTCAAAGCCCAGACCTCAATCCAATCGAGAATCTGTGGTATGACTTAAAGATTGCTGTACACCAGCAGAACCCATCCAACTTGAAGGAGCTGGAGCAGTTTTGCCTTGAACAATGGGAAAAAATCCCAGTGGCTAGATGTGCCAAGCTAGGGGGGGGAGTGAATAGCTATGCACACTCAAGTTCATTTTTCTGGTCTCATTCCTTGTTTGTTTCACCCCAAAAAATATTTTGCATCTTTAAAGTGGTAGGCATGTTGTGTAATTCAAATGATACAACCCCCCCTCAAACACAATTTTAATTCCAGGTTGTAAGGCAACAAAATAGGAAAAATGCCAAGGGGGTGAATACTTTTGCAAGCCACTGTATGTAAATAAGGTATGTATTTTGTATGTGTGTAGATTGCTATGGATTTAAAATATATATTTAAGAATAAGGCTGTAACGTAACAAAATGTGGAAAAGACCTCGGTGTCTGAATACTTTCTGAAAGCACTGTACAAACATGTTAACATACAAGCATGACTCACAAATGCAAAAGGGCTAAATAACTGAAATGCATCTCACATGATGGACTGACAGGAAATATCCAGTCATTTGGCAGCAGCAAATTAACTTTAAAATCAACTAAAAAGGATCTTAAAACCAACATTTATAGACAATAATGGAAAGTCAGTCACACACAACATGGAAAGGAAAACATAAATTGCCCGCCCCATGCATTCACCAACAGGAATAATCAAGACTGGAGGGAGAAACTTCTGCTTAAATATTCAAGGGTGCGAGTGAGCAGAGTTGAGAAACTTGATGTGAGTGGCAAGAGGTCATGAGCCTTAACACTTAGACATTCATTTAAATCTTGAATCCTTAGTTGCTACATTCATTTTTGGACTTATAAATTAATGATATATAGCCATTGATTCTTGAATAATATAACTTATAAATTACTCATGAGTTTAGGTCAACTGTCGTACCCTATCAGAATCCATAATATTAGCTTGTTTTACTCCAATGTTTGTAAACAAACATGTATAGCCTCAAAACATGGTTCATACTATACTTTTGATATCATGTATGGTCAGTCCTTGCATCCATACCTCAGTCTATGAATTTGAGAGTGGTTACATTTCACCTGGCCCATCCTTTAGCGTTGTTACTAAAACAGGAGCAGACAGCTTGTTGTTTCAATTAAGGATTCTAGGTTTATCAAATGATGGAAACACCCTCCAGCCAATGCTTAAACCAATCAAATGCTTTAAATGCATGCTGGTAAGGGTAGGCAACAACACATCTGCCACGTTGACCCTCAACACGGGGGCCCCTCGGGGGTGCGTGCTTAGTCCCCTCCTGTACTCCGTATTCACCCACTACTGCGTTAACACGCACGACTTCAACACCATCATTAAGTTTGATGGACGACACACAACGGTGGTATGCCTGATCACCAATGTGACAGCCTACAGGGAGGAGGTCAGAGACCTGGCAGTCTGGTGCTAGGACAACAACCTCTTTCTCACCGTGAGCAAGGCAAAAGAGCTGATCGTGCGCCACAGGAAAAGGGGGGCCGAGAACGCCCCCATTCATATCGACAGGGTTGTAGTGGAGCGGGTTGCGAGCTTCAAGTTCCTTGGCGTCCACATCACTAAGAAACTATCATGGTCCAAACACACCAAGACAGTCGTGAAGAGGGCGCGACAATACCTATTCCCCCTCAGGAGACTGAAAAGATTTGGCATGGGTCCTCAGATCCTCAAAAAGTTCTACAGCTGCACCATCGAGACCGGAATCACCACTTAGTATGGCAACTGCTTGGTATGGCATTCCGATCATAAGGCGCTACAGAGTGTATTGCGTATGGCCCAGTACATCACTGGGGCCAAGCTTCCTGCCATCCAGGACCTCTATACCAGGCGGTGTCAGAGGAAGGCCCTAAAAATTGTCAAAGACTCCAGCCACCCTAGTCGTAGACTGTTCTCTCTGCTACCAACGGCAAGCAGTACCGGCGCACCAAGTCTCAGTCCAAAAGGCTCCTTAACAGCTTCTAACCCCAAGCCATTAGACTGCTAAACCGGACTATTTGCATTGACCCCCTTTTTTATGCTGCTGCTACTCACTGTTTTATCTATGCAGTCACTTTACCCCTACCTACATGTACATTTTACCTCAACTAACCTGAACCCCCGCACATTCACCAGTACCCCCTGTATAGCCTCTTTATTGTTCTTGTGTTACATTATTTTGTTTAAATATTTTCTTACTTAAAAAGAAAATCGGCATTGTTGGTTAAGGGCTTGATAGTAAGCATTTCACAGTAAGGTCCTATACCGGTTGTATTTGGGGCATGTGACAAATAAACTTTGATTTGAAAGATCATGTTTAAGTGTACATTTCTGTAAGGGTGGAGAATCAGGATGCAGCCAATGGTTTGTAGTAAAGGGGGTTAGGGTGTTCCATAGACAGGCAGTCCCATAAGTTAAAAGTATAAACATTGGGTTAGCCCACTATTTTTAGGTCATCCCCCAACAATCGCTGTGTAATGTGAGCTCAGACTGATATGTGGAAGAAATAGACAAGCAACTTCATCAAACTGAGACAACAAAACAGGTTGTACATTGATTGGGATAAGATGTTTTACTGGTCAGTCAGGAAAAAGTCCTGGCCCTAACCATTCGTATCTGCAAGGGGAATCAACAAGGACTAACAGTCTGGGTACTGACAAAGAGGATAGAGATGAAGTTGGAATTGATCAATTGTAACCACTTGGTAATCATCTGCTTATTGACAGTTACATTCAACTTGTTATACACCATCTAAAATCAAAGTAAAAATACATTTTTGAAGCCTTCAAGGAGAGTGCAAATAAAATTCTTTGGATTATCACTTTTATCCTTTAAAAAAAAAGTATACTGTACAACAGCTAAATAGTTTTTTATATCATATATATATATAAAACAGCTAAAAAGGGACTCTTCAAATCTACATATTAACACCAGGAGCTTCTGCAAACTCAAATACATAATTTCCAAAACTACCATGAGTGCATTGTTTAGTTGAGCAACTTCTGATATGGATGAGATTTAAAGAAGCAGCAAATTCGTAGTCGGTCTGTCCAAGGGATAAAATATCAGGGTGGCTGTGCCATTCATATTCGTCATCAGCGTCCTTGAAGACTCCACAGAGTACAAACATTTGTTCATTTCCTCTACTGTTGTTGATGCTTTGTTGCTGCCCACAGACATCCTCAAAGACAGCCGCAGTTTGTAGACCCTTTCATGAAAAAACAATTAGGGAATCTAAAATGTATGCCTAAGAGTCCATGACTGAGAGTATTAAAAAAGATGCTCAAATGTCTATGTAAAAAAATGTCAATCAACCAAGTAGTTATTGGAAAGGTACAGGCAGTCAGTCCTTTCTCAGGGTTAAGTTAGTTTTAAATTATCTAGAATACATCCTCACTCTTTTCTTCCTCCCATGAGCTAATCACTGATCTGTAAATGAATGGATAAGCGAAAGGAAAGTTACCACCTGACCATCCTTATTAGATCAGTGACTACCTAAAGAAGAAAGGATGCACTTTTTACTTGAACAAGGCCTCAATCACTACCCACACTACTATACCCCTGGGCGAGGTCTGTTGGGTGTTTGTGGAGGGAGGCGAGGTGTTTCCAGGCGGTGGTTGCCTGGCGTGTCCTGCTTGTGTAAGGCAACTGGAGCTGAGGCCAGGGAGCCTGCTGCAGGATGGGAGGAGTTAGTGGCTGAAGTGTTGGCGACTAGCTCCATCTTCCCCTCCAGCTTGACCAGGCGCGTCAGGATGTCGTCCAGCAACACTGCTATGGTCCTCTTCAGATCAGCTGTGTGTGTGTGTGTGTGTGTGTGTGTTTGTTTGTGAGAGAGAGCAAGAGAAAAAAATAAAACAATCCATTTTTGTTCAAGTAGTAAATTAGCGGTCCCTTTCATTTCCAGAGCCATAACCAGAGAAAAGTGTAGCTTCAGGGTTTCTCTAAAACAGCCCTTACCATAACCGGCCATGGAGGGGCCCTGCGGTCCTCCCAGTGTGTTCTGGTTCTCCTCGTTGAGCACCTTGACATATCGCCGGCTCAGCTCCAGGATCTGTTGGCGTAGCTCGCCACTGCTCTTGTGGCGCGGCTGCTGCACGGTGTAGCGCAGCAACATGAGCCCCCACGCCAGCCCCAAGATTATCAGCAGCCCACTCAGCTTCTGGGACATGTTTCTCCCCAGCATGGTACGGAGGCTGGACGTGGGCTGGAGATAGATGGTGGTGGGCCAGGAGAGAGGGGTAGGGGATAGAGCGTTGGGCTGGCGGATAAAGTGTGCAGCTGGGGGAACAGGGTTGGGAGTGGGGCTGGTGCTAGGTCTGGAAGTGGGTGATTTGAATGGGCAAGGGGGCTGGTGTGAGGAAAGGAAGGAGAAGGATCTAGAGGAAAAGGTGCACGGGTTTGGAGCTGGGGCTAGGACTTAGACAGGGGATAGTTCAAGCAAAATACTCTGACACAGGGTTAAGCGGGCTGGGGCTAGGACTGGGGGATATGGGGCTAGGACTGGGGGATATGGGGCTGGGGGATGTGGGGCTATTTTGGACTGGGGGATATATGGGGCTAGGGGGGGGATATGGGGCTAGGGTTTTGGACTTTTTTTGGACTGGGGGTTATACTGGGGGATATGGGGCTAGGGTTTTGGACTGGGGCTGGGGGATATGGGGCTGGGGATACAGCTAGGGTTTTGGACTGGGGGATACGGGGCTAGGGTTTTGGACTGGGGGATACGGGGCTAGGGTTTTGGACTGGGGATTTTGGACTGGGGCTGGGCTAGGGTTTTGGACTGGGGGATGTGGGGCTAGGGTTTTGGACTGGGGGATATGGGGCTGGGTTTTGGACTGATATGGGTTTTGGACTGGGGGATGTGGGGCTAGGGTTTTGGACTGGGGGATGTGGGGCGGGGCTAGGGTTTTGGACTGGGGGATATGGGGCTGGGGGATATTGGGCTGGGGTTGGCTATGGAGGAGCACGGGGAATAAAAACACTACACACACCTGGCAGTCAACCATGGGGCCCAAACACATACATAGCTGCGTCACTCAGAGACGGAGGATCTGAAGGAGAGAGACAGACAGACAGGCGAGTCATCCATGTCACGTTTCACTGTGGGGAATCCATGACACAGACACAATTAATCATGAACTTGGGCTGGGGTCAGACAGGCACAACAATGTTGTAGAACATACTTCGTTCTTCAGATAGAAAAGCATTGTGTAGAACTGACATTTCTCTTAGAAATGTAAAAATCATGAGTGAAGATGAATCATGTCAGCTTTATCATGGCTTTTATATCTACAATGTTCAGTATTGCATCATTCGGAAGGCTGTTTAGAAAGAAAAGCATGGAGTAGAACTGAAATTATGCTCTGTTGTGCAGATTAAGAATTCATTAAAGTTGCTATATAAATTATATTTTGCAAATATCCTATGTTTCTCTGCATTGTTTAAATCCCTGGCATGGATTTGGCCTATGGATTAAACAGGGCCATATTGCCTATCCCAGTAGTAGGCCTATTTTCTATCTATAAAATAATATATTTAAAAAAACATTTAATTTCACCTTTATTTAACTAGGCAAGTCAGTTAAGAATGTGTTCTTATTTACAATGACAGCCTACCCCAGCCAAACCTGGACAACACTGGGCTAATTGTGCGCTGTCCTATGGGATGTGATCCAGCCTGGATTTGAACCAGGGACTGTAGTGACACCTCTTGCTCTGAGATGCAGAGCCTTTGACCGCTGCGTCACTCAGAAGTAGTCAGTGCTATCCAGGATCCTCAGGACATCCCTACCCTAAACCATCAAGTAGGGATGTCCCAAGGATTTCACAGATCATGTTCTAATACAGACAACAATATATAGGCTACCTTCATTTTCTAACCAAGGCTGCGTAATACATGCAGGTAAAAAAAACAGAAATCAAATTATCATATTTCGCTTTTCACAGCAGCTCTGTCAATGCTTGAATTATTTCTCTGAGATCTCATGAGTGTGGGAGTGGCATACCCTATTGAGAGCAGATATGCATTGGAATAGCCATGGCATTGGCTTAGAAGCACAGAATGCTTGGAGTGTTCTTTACAAAAGTACACTATCAACTTCGGACAGTGACTTCCTGTTCCACGTATGTTAGTGTTCAAACAAAAAGGGCGTGTGCCGGGAATGATGTGATAAGATATGCTGCCCACTTCACCCAATCATCTGTCAAGCATTGTTATAGACAGCACAAGTTGGGGCAACAAATCCATCAGTTAAACATTGACCTACACAGCTGCCATCTGGGGGTTTAGGTTTGAATTTATTTTCAACAAAGAAAATAAGTGATAAACAATACAGATCAAACAAATACATAAAAACAGTGTGCAGGTGTGGTTGGAAGCCCGAGGGTTTGTATATAAAAAACAATATAGAATACATAAGTACAAATATAAAAAACGGCAGTGTCATCCTCAACTAGGCAACGCAGCAAGGTTTGGCTCAGGTTTGTGGAAGGAAAAGTTAGCTAGCTAGTGCATGACAGAACAGTTAGTGGAACACTAAGTAAGCTAGCCAATAAGACATAACTAGCTATGTTAGCAAATAAGTAATACTTTAATAGTTTCTTAAACACACATTTAAGCTTGATGGTAGCAGAGACATGTAGCGAAACTGTTAGCTAGATTTCTAGAAAACTAGCTGACTATAGGCTCTTGCAGTGCTGAGTTTGCTAGCTAGCTGCTAGACTAGCTTGTTGATAGCGTGCATGATGTAGAAATGCTAGCTAGTCTTTATAGCTTATCGAACATGATAACTTGGCCAGTAAGACATCCACAAAGTTGTCTCACACCTCGAACAGTACTTCATTGACTTGTATCAAACCCATCTAAAAGCAAACTAACGTTATATTACCTGGATTTGTTCGTTTGAATCACTAAGCTGTTCGGAACATCAGTCTGCGATCCCATTCCAAGAAGGAGAACACCGCACAAGGCAGAGACATAAATGTCACTGTCAGAAGATGCTTGATAGATAGCTAGCTAGCTCACTGCTAACACGGAATCTAATATCTCAATAATATTAAGCATTACAACTGAAATAAATGGCCTGTTCTTAAATTGAGTAGCAATGCATAATTGTTCGCATGCCTAGGCGAAATTTGTTCATAATGCAATCGGTCTCGAGCACAGTCCGTTTCCTGAGCGACGAATAGCGGTCTTCGTGTGTACTGCGTCACCGCTTTTTTTCTGTATGGATTGAAGGGAAATGTATTGCGCATAAACACAGAATATCAGAGAGTAAAAGGAAGAGAGGGGCCCAACTCGGCGGAAAATCTGTCTCCCTCCAGCAGGTGGCGGTTTTTCGTTGTTTCGCCCATCAAACAAGGAGTTAGGGGGTAAACAGAGGACAAAAGGGTGGACAATCTCGAAGAAATTCGTTTTTGTATGGAGGTCAGTGAGTTTAGAATTTGGTCAACGAAAAAAAATGTTGCTACGTGAGATTTATATGATCGATTAGAAGTTTCACACCGCTTAAGTTGTTACAAGTTACTGATATATGTAGGACACGTGACATCCCGGGCAACTTTTAGAAAAAAACACACTTTATTTTGGACTTGTCTTGAGTTGGCTATGCATATTCATGTCATGAGGCCAGCATCTCTCTCCATGGTTTACAGGTGGTTAACGTCAACAACCCTCATCGAATATTTACAATACAGAAGTTACCACCAAACCAAAGAAAGGATAGGCGGGTGCTAGACAGGCCGCCGTGCCGCTTTGTGAACAACGACTCCCTTAGGGCGGAGAGACGGTTTATAACCTTTGGTGAAATTGACCAGATACTATAGCGGCCGCTCTTAACAATGAAAATAATGGAAGAAAGTTTGGAGGAGGCAAGATCAGGTGGGACCATTCCAGCCAATGAGAGGGCAGTGACGCAGGACCACGACGGTTCCCACTAGTTACCACAGCCATAAAGTAGAAAAATATTTAAATTTCACGAAAACAAAAATGAATTCATCCTCGTGGCAATATTGGGAAAAAAACTAAAACAATAACTTACAAACATTATTTTTCTTTGCTGATTGTAATAATTTTGGAAAGGAATGAATGGATGAAATATGACCCACTGAAAGAATAAACCAAGGACAAGGTTCCCGCCCACCAGCCTAAAGCAAGGGAGAGAGAAAGGGAAGGGGGAGAATGGTGCAGATCGCTTAGCAACGTGGACGCTTGGTCCTCAACCGGATACGAGCACAGGACTTCAGTCGAAAAGCTGAAGGATTTTACAACATCTAGCTAAAACAGTATCTCAAAATTTGAGCGATGGAGAGAATATGTCTTGACAAGACTGCATCTAAGGCAGTGGACGACTATCTGGAGTACAGGAGGTTTGTCTTGCTTGCCAATGAAAATGTGTTCTAGGATTATATTCAATCTGGAGCACTTCTGAAAATTTCCTCTGTCACCTGACTGACTTTATAGGCCTATTTGCTTCGTTATGTTTGCCTTCAGACAATTTAGAAAGTGCACACATCCCTTGTATGTAGAATGTCACTAATGGCATTTTTCCTTTCCTTTCTCAGCAGATCAATCTAATGGTACTACATAGGTGGAACTGTAATTAAGTTGAAAGTATAAGCTTTGGAGTGTGAATGTCTATTTCACCATACTACTTGTGTATCAGTGTTATATTTGAGGAGGAAATGGGAAATTAATCATTTGCAGAATCAGGCTACTCTATGATCAGAACTACTGATCATGAACACCATTAACTTGGAAAAGATTTGTTGTAACTGTCACTGTTGCTCTATTCTTGTCCCATGTCTTGCTTATGCAATACTTTATTTCATATGTCTGGCAGCTGTGTTTTTGTGTTATTTTTTGTGTGTTCTTGTTTTGAACTAAATTGCAAAAGAAAATCCTTTAAAAAAAAAGTTGACTTCTAATCATACCCCTGTGCTGTGGCACCTGTTGTTGTGTGTCAGGATCGTGGGTGAAGACGATGGCGACAGACTATTCTCCCCAGAGGAATATGAAGAGTACAAGAGAGCAGTGTTTCCCCAGAGACTACACAACAGGCTGTATGTGAGCTTTGGAGTGCCAGGGGGAATAGACTGTAAACTCATCGGCCCAGAGACACCTTGCTTCTGCACACACAGGTACGCTTTAGCAACCTCCTCCATCGCTAATACAACACTGTGATTAGTTCATTAGTTGTGTGCCTCCAAAATGGAAGTGCACTATGACCTCTGCAAAGTGGTCTGAACCTTTATGGCTGAGGAGGAAGCATGGTTTCCCAGGAACTGCATGGTCACTGATTCAAGCATCACTCCAGCTATCCTTCTTATTCGCTACACTTGTCTTGGTTGAATCCCTCTAGGTACAAACAGCATCAGACAGACTTTGAGGAGGTTCCTTCGGAGCGCCCGATAGCACTACCATGCCGAGTTCAAGGGTGTCAGTGTTTGGCCTTTCAGTACGTGCACCTGAACGGGTCGCAGCCTGTACGTTGCAGGTGCAAACACTCTGCCTACGACCACAGTGAGACCTCAGAACACCTCTGTGGGAAATGTGAGTCTCAGTTGTCCCCTCGCTTAAGCACTGAGGTATTGTTATAATACTCCTTCTATACTCCCTGACTTCCAATTTGTTGTGTTGAAAGTAGTGTCAGTGTTGTATAGGGTATGGTTGAGGCCACATTGACCTACCTCCCTATTTACTCTCTGTCCTCAGGCTCATCCTGCTCTGGGTTCCAGAGCCCCTACAGCTGTGGGTGTGGCCAGCCTAGCTTCGCCCACCAGACGCTGGTGGAGACGAAGGCAGAACGGGAGGCCCGGGGTTGTCCGGTGGGCAGAGACGTTCCATACGCAGCCATGGGGGGTCTGACAGGGTTCAGCTCCCTGGCTGACGGGTACCTGAGACTGGACGATAGCGGGGCAGGTGAGACCTCCAGGCTGCATCACAGACTCATCACAGACTCACTGACAAGAGACAGCCACAAGATGAATTACAGCAAAGGCATCCCAGTCATTCTAATGAGTCTAATTTCAGCCTTTAGATATGAGATATCTAATTGTTACCCATGACCTTGTGCATGCGTGTGCCTGCGTAGGTGCCCCTCACCTGTCTGTTCTGTTGTCTCAACAACCAAGAGCTTTCCAGGAGCATGTGTTTGAGAAAGCCTCAGGACCAGCAGCAGCCTCCGGACATACAGGTCAGAACCCAACCAAGCTATAGGAGGCTTTGGGGGGCATAATTATGACTGTGCTTTGAAGTCTAGCCTGGGAAGCACATGCTTGTCACATACAATCTTTGGAAGGGTGGCCAGGAGAGACTATGAAATGCCTAATCTGAGTATAAATGAGGATGCAATTTATCCTGTAGGTCAGCATTTCACAAACTTGGTCCTGCCCCCCCGAGTTGCCCTAGTACTACACAGCTGATTCAAATAATCCATGCCTGAGTATGAGGTGGCTATTTTAATCAGCTGTGTAGTGCTAGGGGGAAAACCTGAAGCGGAAATCCTAAACAGAGATGATATTTGTCTCATAATAGATGTATTGCGTTAATTGAATAGTTTCCCTCTGATATGTAGAGGAGAGTTCAGTGACGTCCGTGACCAGGGCTCTGTCTGACCTCAGCACCAGAGAGGAAGAAGACATGGCGTACTTGGAGAGACGCTACCAGGACAGGGTGAGGAGGACAGTTCTCTAACGAAACACTGGAGGCCAGCAAAGAGCAGTAGAAACAGAATTGTACAGATGAAAAATAAGTGAGATCAAGGAAGCAAGAGCGACACATACTGTGCCTTCAGAAAGTATTCATACACCTTGACTTATTCCACATTTCGTTGTATTACAGCTTGAATTCAAAATTGATTAAATATATTTTTTCTCTGACCCATCTACAAACAATAGCCCCGTAATGACAAAATGAAAACATGTTTTTAGAAACTGTTGCAAATGTATTGAAAATGAAATACAGAAGTATTTTGTATTTATTAAGGATCCCCTTTTAGTTGCTGCCAAGGCAGCAGCTACTCTTCATGGGGTCCAGCAACATTAAGACAGTTATTAAGACAGTTATATCCAATTTAAAATATTATATGACATTTCATAACACTTTTCACAACACATTAAGTATGTTCCCTCAGACCACTACTCTACTACCACATATCTACAATACAAAATCCATGTGTACGTGCAGGGGCGGGCTGAAACAATAATTCAGGCTGGGAATTTGACTCCATCCCAGGCCAACCTGTTCACGCAAACCACCAGACCGCTAATTTTGTAGGCTAAACCCTATTTGTTGATGTAACGGGTACGAAACACCATATGTGTACTTGGTTTAGGAGACTCTCCTGTCAGCAATGCAGAGAAGCCCCTGTAATGTCCCTGCATATTAGCTGCTCCGTCTGTTGCATTACCAACACACTGTTTGATATATATATCCATCTTCTCAAGAGTCTGTTTCACAAGGTCCACAAAGTACTATCTAGTCGATGAATCACAGTCAATGACCGCAATGAGTCTCTCGTGGACAACATCAGTGACATATCGCAGAACTACTGCACACTGGTCTTTGGATGTTAAATCCTGTGTTGTGCCCATTTGTATTGAGAACATCCCTGCTTTTCTCACTTCAACAGCAACTGTCTGCTGAATCAACATTCTGATGACTTCAATTACTTTATTTGCTGTTGTTTTGGACATCATAGTTACCAAGGACCCTCTTCCTTTACTTCCCATCTGCTTCTAGCTCTACTCAATGCTCCACCAACATGCTATTGTAGGCAGACATCATATTTGCTTAGAAACAATATAAGCTCAAGAAACTTGCCATGATTGACAGCCATGTTTTCCATGTTATATGCAGCTTTGTGTCTGTGTCCTCTGTAGCTAAGCCCACATTTACCAATAACTTTAACGACATCAATCACACGTTCCATGACCTGCCTCCTCTTTCTGACCTGGTCTAGTTGAACTGACATTTGCTTATCACTCAGAAGGGTACAGATGTCTGCTTTGCTGGCTCTGATGAAAAAGGCTTCTGCACTTTCTCTATGGGTCTTGCTTCTCTCATGTTCCTGTACTCTCTGATGGGCATGTTTCCCAGCCTGCATGCCTCCTTTGACAAATGCACTATCACTGGCTGAAGGATTTGCAAATGCAAGACATACTGAGCAGAACAAGGAGGGAGTTACTTCATTGTATATCAGCCATTTTCTCTTTGTGCCATCTTTGGAGTGGAATACATTGGGAATTACTGTGCGCACTAACAGCGTTTCAATTGGTGACATCACTCGCTCTGAGACCTTGAAGTAGTTTTTCCCCTTGCTCTGCAAGGGACGATTTTGTGGAGCGATTGGTAACGATACTTTGTGGGGGGTAGTTCTTGATATGTGCAGAACCAGTCCCTGGTTCGAGCCCAGGTAGGGGCGAGGAGAAGGATGGAAGCAAAACTGTTACATCAACACATCTTACAAAAACAAGTAGTGATGAAGTCAATCTCTCCTCCACTTTGAGCAATGGGAGATTTACATGCATATTATTAATGTTAGTGCTCCATGTACATGGAGGGGCCTGCCGTGCGGCCCCCTTTCTGAGCCAATTGTCATTTTCCGAGGTCCCTTTTCATGGCACCTGACCACACGACTGAACAGTAGTCCAGGTGCAACAAACCTAGGGCCTGTAGAAACTGCTTTGTTGATAGTGTTGTTAAGAAGGTAGAGCAGACCTTTATTATGGACAGACTTCTACCCATTTTAGCTACTATTGTAGTTTTGACCATGACAGTTTACAATCCAGAGTTACTCCAAGCAGTTTAGTCACCTCAACATTCTCAATTTCATGCTATTTTTTTAATGCTTAACATGCTCAACATGCTCAATTCACTTAAAGCCAGTGGCATGTCATTAGTAAAACACATTTTTAAGTAAGGGGCCGAGACAGCTGCCTTAAGGAATTCCTGATTCTACCTGGATTATGTTGGAGAGGTTTACATTAAAGAACACCCTTTGTGTTCTGTTAGCCCGGTAACTCTTTATCCACAATATAGCAGGGGGTGTAAAGCCATAACACGTATGTTTTTCCAGCAGCAGACTATGATCGATAATGTCAAAAGCCTCACTGAAGTCTAACAAAACAGCTCCCACAATCTTTGTATCATCAATTTCTCTCAATCAATTCTCAATCATCAGTCATTTGTGTAAGTGCCGTTCTTTTTATCTTTCCCTATGTCGTGACATTGTATTGGTTAATGTGACGACTTGCTGATCGAATGATTACAAGTTTTTAATTACGTGATTAACTGAATCAAGCAATTATTAACTCAAAGAATATCAGAATATTGATTTTACAACAGCCGCTAATTAACCAGTTTCCTCTATCAGTCTCACAATCTGATCGTCGTATAGCCCTCGAATCTGCACGGACCCGGGTCCTACTAATTTTTTTTTAAAAATTTTACCTTTATTTAACCAGTCAACATATTCTTATTCATATTCATATTCTTATTTTCAATGACGGCCTGTGGGTTAACTGCCTGTTCAGGGGCAGAACGACAGATTTGTACCTTGTCAGCTCGAGGGTTTGAACTCGCAACCTTCCGGTTACTAGTCCAACGCTCTAACCACTAGGCTACGCTGCCGCCCCTGAATTCGTACCACACCAATCTTAATTGAATATTTATTTACTAAAAAGCTCAAATGATGATAAAAGATAGACAAAACACATTATAGGCTATTGATTAGAACTTAGTATAACGGGCCAACATACTATGGTGCGTGTTACCCGCAATGGGAATTTCAAAAGAGAGAGAAAAAGAAGTACACAAGAGAAATATACATTTGGGTGAATTTGTCAGCTATGCTATTCTAACCCTAGCCATGCCTCAAACTGCCGCTCTTATGGGTCAGAATATAATGAAGTAATTACGTGGGGGGTGATCTCCGGGGATTCTCGGTGTGGACCGTTCCATTGTTCGATGACGCACTTCTCCTGCGCACCTCGTTGCTTGTCCTCCCGGTGTCACTGTCCCTTTTGGCTTAGGAGTCTGTTCCCTCACCCCTTTCTCTGGAAGGGGTCTTCTGAGGACAGACAGCTCTGTAGTTCAGAGCTCACAGCATAGGAATGAAACCCTTTAGATACCATGATTCGATGGGAGATGGAGGCTAGGCGGTTCGACTTGAATTCACCCGCTTAGACACTGCTACTCTCCATAGCTTGGGTAGAAAAGGATTTCTTTGTCCTCAAACTTGCGTTGCGTTCTGGGTTGGTTGACTTTTTCAGACCCTGCTGCAGCTGGGGTCACGTAGTCTTGTCGTAGATTCTATACTCACAGGTTTTATACCATTGGGTCAGAAGTGGGCGTAACTGCATTTAGGGCAATTCTCTGGGCGTACCAAGTTAATGAGGCAAGGCTAGATTTTCTCAAATCCCATTTTAGACAACTAACTTAACATTTCATCTTCCCCAAAACATTTGGATATTTTCCATACAACGTACAATGTGTAAACATCCAACATATATTGGGAAAACCCTTCACATTACAATGTTTTCGTAATAACGTAATCTATTAACCTTTAATAACAGAACAAAAATGGCATACATTTTCATAGTCCACCTATCGTCATGACCACCAAATGACATATATTTTCATAGTCCACCTATCGTCATGACCACCATTGTGGCTGACGGAAACCATTGTTCCAAAGTCCCTTTATTTCATGTTTAATGTTCTGAAGCTGGTTCTCCATAGTGACAGGACAAAGGAATTTGTCTGTGGCCTGAGATTTACCAGGGGCGTGAGGGGCAATAAAACCACGTCTTCAGACCCAGAGCTCTCCTCCTCTGTTGTGGTTGAGAGATAATCTGTAGGGTTGTGGTCTCCTGTAACCTGACCTGATCAAGACAGTCATGACACCTATAAGTGTCCTGAAAGTCTGTTGTCCATTTTTTTTACAGTAAAATAGCAATATAATTTTTTTTCTGAAAGTTTACTAAGGGCAGGTTAAAGGTTGATTGATTGGTCTGCTATTTGAGCCAGTAAAGGGGACTTTACTATTCTTGGATGTGCAGTGTCAGCGTTTGTTGCTGGCATGTCATGCTTAAATTTGCATCTTGTCAATGAAAAAACATTTAAGTAATTGGCAATATCAGTGGGTTTTGTGATGAATGAGCCATCTGATTCAATGAATGATGAAGCTGAGTTAGTCTTTTTCCCTAAAATGTCATTTAAAGTGCCCCAACGCTTTTTTACGATAATTATTTCTATAATTTATCTTTGTTTCATACTATAGTTTGTACTATAGTTTGTACTACTTATTTTAATTTTAAAAAAAAATATTTTTATTTTACCCCCTTTTCTCCCCAATTTCGTGGTACCCAATTGTTAGTAGTTACTATCTTGTCTCATCGCTACAACTCCCGTACGGGCTCGGGAGAGACGAAGGTTGAAAGCCATGCGTCCCCTGAAACACAACCCAACAAAGCAGCACTGCTTCTTAACACAGCGCGCATATGTGTCGGAGGAAACACTGTGCACCTAGCGACCTGGTTCGTGTGCATTGCGCCCGGCCCGCCACAGGAGTCGCTAGTGCGCGATGAGACAAGGATATCCCTACCGGCCAAACCCTCCCTAACCCGGACGACGCTAGGTCAATTGTGTGTCGCCCCACGGACCTCCCGGTCGCGGCCAACCATACCATTTTTCAATTCTTCATCAATCAATGAGGATTTAAGTTATGCAGTCATTTTTTTATGGGTACATGCTTATTAGTAACTGGAATAAGCACTTTCATAAATATGTCAAGTGCAGTGTCTGGTTTCTTTACATCAACAACATAGGAATCACTACAAAACGTATTGTATGACCTCTTATACACTATATTAGGCCCAGCCTTTGGAACTTTGGTTTTCCTATATATGGCTACTATATTGTGAGCACTACATCCGATGGATTTGGATACTGCTTTGAAGCTAATTTCTGCTGCATTAGTAAAGATGTGATTAATACATGTTGATAATTTCATTCCTGTGATGTTTGTAACTACCCTGGTAGGTTGACTGATAACCTGAGCCAGGTTGCAGCCACTGGTTACAGTTTGAAGCTTTTTCTTGAGTGGGCATCTTGATGAAAGCAGGTCAATATTTAAATCACCCAGAAAATATAGCTCTCTGTTGATAACACATACATTATCAAGCATTTCACACGTTATCCAGATACGGACTGTTAGCACTTGGTCGCGGACGAGGATGTCTTGCTCCCAGACAGACTAAACAACTTCGTTGCTCGTTTGGAGGACAATACAGTGCCACTGACACGGCCCGCTACCAAAACCTGCGGACTCTCCTTCACTGCAGCCGACGTGAGTAAAAGATTTAAACGTGTTAACCCTCGCAAGGTTGCAGGCCCAGACGGCATCCGCAGCCGCATCCTCAGAGCATGCGCAGACCAGCTGACTGGTGTGTTTTACGGACATATTCAATCAATCCTTATCCCAGTCTGCTGTTCCCACATGCTTCAAGAGGGCCACCATTGTTCCTGTTACCAAGAAAGCTAAGGTAACTGAGCTAAACAACTACTGCCCCATAGCACTCACTTCCGTCATCATGAAGTGCTTTGAGAGATTAGTCAAGGACCATATCACCTCCACCCTACCTGACACCCTAGACCCACTCCAATTTGCTTACCGCCACAATAGGTCCACAGACGACGCAATCGCAACCACACTGCACACTGTCCTAACCCATCTGGACAAGAGGAATACCTATGTGAGAATGCTGTTCATCGACTACAGCTCAGCATTTAACACCATAGTACCCTCCAAACTCGTCATCAAGCTCGAGACCCTGGGTCTCGACCCCGCCCTGTGCAACTGGGTACTGGACTTCCTGACAAGCCGCCCCCGGGTGGTGAGGGTAGGTAACAACATCTCCACCCCGCTGATCCTCAATACTGGGGCCCCAAAAGGGGGTGTTCTGAGCCCTCTCCTGTACTCCCTGTTCACTCATGACTGCGTGGCCACGCACGCCTCCAACTCAATCATCAAGATTGCAGACGACACTACAGTGGTAGGCTTGATTACCAACAAACAACGAGACGGCCTACAGGGAGGAGCTGAGGGCCCTCGGAGTGTGGTGTCAGGAAAATAACCTTACCCAACGTCAACAAAACAAAGGAGATGATCGTGGACTTCAGGAGAGAGCAGAGGGAGCACCCCATATCCACATCGACGGGAGAGTAGTGGAGAGGGTAGAAAGTTTTAAGTTCCTCGGCGTACACATCACGGACAAACTGAGTTGGTCCACTCACACAGACAGCATGGTGAAGAAGGCGCAGCAGCGCCTCTTCAACCTTGGGGGGGCGTTAGAAATTCGACTTGTCACCAAAAGCACTCACAAACTTTTACAGATGCACAATCGAGAGCATCCTGTCGGGTTGTATCACCGCCTGGTACGGCAACTGCTCCCCCCACAACCGTAAGGCTCTCCAGAGGGTAGTGAGATCTGCACAACGCATCACCGGGGGAAAACTACCTGCCCTCCAGAACACCTACACCACCCGATGTCACAGGAAGGCCATAAAGATCATCAAGGACAACAACCACCCGAGCCTCTGCCTGTTCACCCCGCTATCATCCAGAAGGCGAGGTCAGTACAGGTGCATCAAAGCAGGGACCGAGAGACTGAAAAACAGCTTCTATCTCAAGGCCATCAGACTGTTAAACAGCCACCACTAACATTGAGGGGCTGCTGCCATACATGTAAAAATGTTTTATCACTAGCCACTTTAAACAATGCCACTATAATGTTTACATACCCTACTCGATACCATCTACTGCATCTTGCCTATGCCGTTCTGTACCATCACTCATTCATATATCTTTACGTACATATTCTTCATCCCTTTACACGTGTATAAGGTAGCTGTTGTGATATTGTTAGGTTAGATTACTCGTTGGTTATTACTGCATTGTCGGAAGTAGAAGCACAAGCATTTCACTACACTCGCATTAACAACTGCTAACCATGTGTATGTGGAATTAAATTGAGTGCATATACAGTTGAAGTCGGAAGTTTACAAACACCTTAGCCAAATACATTTAAACCCAGTTTTTCATAATTCCAGACATTTAATCCGAGTAAAAAGTCCCTGTGTTAGGTCAGTTAGGATCACCACTTTATTTGAAGAATGTGAAATGTCAGAATAATAGAGAGAATGATTTATTTCAGCTTTATTTTCTTTCATCAGAAGTTTAAATAAGCTCAATTAGTATTTGCTAGGATTGCCTTTTAATTGTTTAACTTGGGTAAAATGTTTCGGGTAGCCTTCCACAAGCTTCCCTCAATAAGTTGGGTGAATTTTGGCCCATTCCTCCTGACAGAGCTGGTGTAACTGAGTCAGGTTTGTAGGCCTCCTTGCTCGCACACACTTTTTCAGCTCTGCCTACAAATTTTCTATAGGATTGAGGTCAGGGTCCAGGTTTTGCAGCTCTTTCAGAACATCTGCTATCTGGATTTGGGTAAAGGAGAACCTGGAGAGGCTTGGGTGAGGAGCTACGGGGGGGGGCAATCATTAGAGAAATGACCGCGGCAGCTTTCCAATCTTTGGGAATCTCAGACGATACAAAAGAGAGGTTGAACAGGCTAGTAATAGGGGTTGCAACAATTTCGGCAGATAATTTAAGAAAGAGAGGGTCCAGATTGTCTAGCCTGGATGATTTGTAGGGGTCCAGATTTTGCAGCTCTTTCAGAACATCAGCTATCTGGATATGGGTGAAGGAGAAATGGTGGGGGCTTGGGCGGGTTGCTGTGGAGGGTGCCGGGCAGTTGACCGGGGTAGGGGTAGCCAGGTGGAAAGCATGGCCAGCCATAGAGAAATGCTTATTGAAATTCTCAATTATATTGGATTTGTCGGTTGTAACAGTGTTTCCTAGCCTCAGAGCAGTGGGCAGCTGGGAGAAGGTGCTCTTATTCTCCATGGACTTTACAGTGTCCCAGAACTTTTTTGAGTTTGTACTGAAGGATGCAAATTTCTGTTTAAAAAAGCTAGCCTTAGCTTTCCTAACTGCCTGTGTATATTGGTTCCTAACTTCCCTGAAAAGTTGCATATCACGGGGGCTATTCGATGCTAATGCAGAACGCCACAGGATGTTTTTTTGTGCTGGTCAAGGGCAGACCGGTCTGGAGTGAACCAAGGGCTATATCTATTCCTGGTTCTACATTTTTTGAACGGGGCATGCCTATTTAAGATGGTGACGAAGGCACTTTTAAAGAATAACCAGGCGGATGAGGGGTGGTCGTTTGCTCGCAGACCCATTACGGATGCAGGCAATGAGGCAGTGATCGCTGAGATCTTGGTTGAAAACAGCAGAGGTGTATTTGGAGGGTGAGTTAGTTAGGATGATATCTATGAGGGTGCCCGTGTTTAGGGATTTGGGGTTATATCTGGTGGGTTCATTGTGGCTAGGCCCCAAGTTGTGTGAGATTGAGGGCATCAAGCTTAGATTGTAGGATGGCCAGGGTGTTAAAAGCATGTCCCAGTTTAGGTCACCTAGCAGCACGAGCTCAGAAGATAGATGGGGGGCAATCAATCAAACCACCCTCAGCTGGGGGCAGAGGGAGGTCTATAGCAAGCGGCAACGGTGAGAGACTTGTGTCTGGAAAGGTACATTTTTAGAAGTAGAAGCTCAAATTGTTTGGGTACAGACCTGGATAGTAAGACAACCTGCAGAGTTCAATCTTTGCAGTAAATTGCAACACCGCCCCCTTTGGCAGTTCTATCTTGTCGGAAAATGTTATAGTTAGGAATGGAAATTTCAAGGTTTTTGGTGGTCTTCCTAAGCCAGGATTCAGACACGGCTAGGACATCCGGATTGGTGGAGTGTGCTAGGGCAGTGAATAAAACAAACTTAGGGAGGAGGCTTCTAATGTTAACATGCATGAAACCAAGGCTTTTATGGTTGCAGAAGTCAACAAATGAGAGAGCCTGGGGGATGGGAGTGGGGGTAGACACTGCAGGGCCTGGATTAACCTCTACATCATCAACTATAAGCACTGTTATTGTGAAGTGGAAACATCTAGGAGCACCAACGACTCAGCCACGAAGTGGTAGGCCACACAAGCTCACGTAACAGGGCCACCAAGTGCTGAAGCGCGTAGGGCTAAAAATCGTCTGTCCCCGGTTACAGCACTCACTACAGAGTTCCAAACTTCTTCTGGAAGCAAAGTCAGCACAAGAACTGTTCGTCATGAGATTCATGAAATGGGTTTCCATGGCCGAGCAGCAGCACACAAGCCTAAGATCACCATGCGCAATGCAAAGCTTCATCTGGAGTAGTGTAAAACTCGTGGACTTTGGAGAAGTGGAAACGCCTTCTCCGGAGTGATGACTCAAGCTTCACCGTCTGGCAGTCTGATGGACGATTCTGGATTTGGCGGATGCCAGGAGAACACTACCTTTCCAATGCATAGTGCCAAATGTTTGATGGAGGAGGAATAATGGTCAGGGGCTGTTATTCAGTTTGGGCTAGGCCCCTTAGTTCCGGTAAAGGGAAATCTTAATGCTACAGCATACAATGACATTCTAGACAATTATATTTTGTGGTCACAGTTTGGGGAAGGCCCTTTCCTATTTTAGCTTGACAATGCCCCTGTGCACAAAGCGAGGTCCATACAGAATGGTTTGTTGAGATCATTGTGGAAGAACTTTACTGGCCTGCACAGAGCCCTGACCTCGACCCTATTGAACATCTTTGGGATGAATTGGAACACCGACTGTGAGCCAGGCCTAATCCCCCAACATCAGTGTCCGACCTCACTAATACTCTTGAGGCTGAATGTAAACAAGTCCCCACAGGAATGTTCCAACATCTAGTGAAGATATTCCCAGAAGAGTGGAGGCTGTTATAGCAGCAAAGGGGGGACCGACTCCATATTAATGCCCATGATTTTGGAATGAATGTTCGATGAGCAGGTGTCCACATACTTTGTAGTGTATATTTATGTGTGAATGTGGTACTCAAATGAGCATGTGACATGACATGTAAATGAATGACTGGAAACCTGAATGCCATAATCATAGTTTCTGTTTCAGATGAAGGCTGAGAAAATGGCAGTCAAACAGAAGGCATCATCATCAAGAGGAAGACCATCCACCAAACCAGCCAGCCTACCATCCACCAAACCAACCACCTCCCTATGCAGTAAGCAACCTACCAAACAGCCTACCAAATAATTGACCAAACTGGAGAAGAGGACAAACAGTTAGCTAACACACTTAGTTTAATGAGGTATTCCACTCCACACAGATAATGATATAATTGCACTATGGATAATAGATAATCAAACAGTCTCACCTGGGGAAATGATCATTAGATCATAAACATCAAGGCTTTTGTGTTGTTTCCAAGATCAATTGACAATAAATGTTCAAATCCATGTTGATTCTTTAACCACCTTCCACTCGGACCTCATTCTCAGGGTTTCTTTTGTTTTAACGTGTTGATAGTTTCACCTCACTAAATAACACTGGTTCTACCTGCACTGTACCATTCAAAACAGGATATGGAAAATGCGTTCATTTTTTTGACCAGGGCCTATGGGGATCCATAGGGGCCTATGGGCTCTTGTCAAAAGTAGTGCACTATATAGGGAATAGGGTGCCATTTGGGACGTAGGCCTTGGAATATTGATTTGCTCCGTCCTTAGGACGTTTCTAAACTCAGAAAAAAAAGAAACGTCCTCTCAATCCGATGATGCTGTGACACACCGCCCCAGAAAATGACAGACCCTCCACCTCCAAATCGATCTCACTCCAGAGTACAGGCCTCGGTGTAACGCTCATTCCTTTGACGATAAACACAAATCTGACCATCACCCCTGGTGAGACAAAACCGCGACTCGTCAGTGAAGATCACTTTTTGTCAGTCCTGTCTGGTCCAGCGACGGTGGGTTTGTGCCCATAGACGACGTTGTTGCCGGTGAGGTCTGGAGAGGACCTGCCTTACAACAGGCCTACAAGCCCTCAGTCCAGCCTCTCTCAGCCTATTGAGGACAGTCTGAGCACCGATGGAGGGATTGTGTGTTTCTGGTGTAACTCAGGCAGTTGTTGTTACCACCCTGTACCTGTTCCGCAGGTGTGATGTTTGGATGTACCGATCCTGTGCAGGTGTTGTTACATGTGGTCTGCCACTGCGAGGACGATCAGCTCTCCGTCCTGTCTCCCTATAGCGCTGTCTTAGGCGTCTCACAGTACGGACATTGCAATTTATTTCCCTGGCCACATCTGCAGTCCTCACGCATCCTTGAAGCATGCCTAAGGCATCTTCGCGCAGATGAGCAGGGACCCTGGGCATCTTTCTTTTGGTGTTTTTCAGAGTCAGTAGAAAGGCCTCTTTAGTGTCCTAAGTTGTCATAACTGTGACCTTAATTGCCTACCGTCTGTAAGCTGTTAGTGTCTTAACGACCGTTCCACTGGTGCATGTTCATTAATTGTTTATGGTTCATTGAACAAGCATGGGAAACAGTGTTTAAACCCTTTACAATGAAGATCTGTGAAGTTATTTAGATTTTTACGAATTATCTTGGAAAGACAGAGTCCTGAAAAAGGGCTGTTTCTTTTTTTGCTTAGTTTGTGTAAAATGTCTACGTAAAAGTCCTAAAGTTTGGCACTGTATGTAGATAAAGGATATGCATTCACATACGACATCTCATGCTGTTTCACTAACCTGAGATCACACAGCACATGTAAGGGGATGATGCATACAGAGTTATGGAAATATTTCAAAGATTAAATGACACCCAAATGTGATACACAGAATAAAATAGAAAATGTATTTCAGAGGAGCTACCGTGCATATCAATATGCAGAAAGATGTAAGGATTAATTAATCAAATTCTTCATGGCAGATCAGTGTTCATGGAAACGGGTTTAATCCAGAGTTTAAAAGGAAAAATGAGCAATGCTCCTTCACAGGCAACCTTTAATGTTTTAGTAAAGATTCACATGTTCTCTACATGTCGGGCCTGAGTCCAAGTCACACTGAATCGCTCTCTGATTGGTGTGGCTGCATCACTGAACATGGTAACATCACATGTGTCGTCATCCTGGTAGTCACCGGTTGAGTTGTGCCTCTGTGTGTGTGTGTGTGTGTGTGTGTGTGTGTGTGTGTGTGTGTGTGTGTGTGTGTGTGTGTGTGTGTGTGTGTGTGTGTGTGTGTGTGTGCGTGTGCACATGTGTGTGTGTGAGTGTGTTGAACAGGTGTTAGTGGAGGGTAGCGGGATGTTGGTGCGGTGCGAGGGTGGCACGGTTGCACCTGTGTCCTCCTGGTGTGGGACCGAAGAGCAAGCCAGTGGAAGAGATCTTGTCTGAAAGCTGACACTTTGATTTCAGTTGTGTGATGTCAGGAATATCAGGACACACACACACACACACACACACACACACACACACACACACACACACACACACACACACACACACACACACACACACACACACACACACACACACACACACACACACACACACACACACACACAGAGTGTTGGTCGCAAAGTAGAAATAAAAGGAAATCATCAGGAAATTGTATGTGTAGTAGATGGGGATGTGTGAAACTTGCTCCTCAGCCTGAAGTGTCCCCACTTGTTCCAGTGAATAGCTAGCTTTTCGCGTGGCGCCGACTGTTAGGACGCTTCAGGAGAGCGGTCACTTGGCTGAGATCCCGAGTTTGTTCCAGGTATGGGCCGAAGTGGTACTCGCAAAGCAAGCAGCAATGACGTCCTTTACATATGCCTATTTCTACATGTCAGCATTTCAAATAAAATACATACCATCTGGGCCTGGTTTCCAAAATGCATCTTAAGGTAGACTATCCTGTTTAGCGTAATTGCCTCGCCATAGCTACCCTATTCATGGCTGAAAGTTAATTGGTAGGGATTGACTTTGATCGTCAACTGAAGAGGAGCATGACTACCTCTACTCCTCTATTGCCATGGTAACCACTCTTATTTTCACTGACTGGGCCCTTCACCTGGAATCAGACAGCAACAACAAGAGATTAAGAGGTCAATTACTCTGATGGTAAACTCTCTATACAACAACATGACAGGTCGTAACTCACAGGTTTAATTGGAGCTGTTTTTATATGCCCACAGGAGGGGAGGAAGGAGAGGGAAAGAATTGTAACGTGCAGTTTGGATGGTTCGGAGAGTGTAAAAGCAACTATAAGGACAATTAAGACTAGATTGGCAGCATGAAGGAAAGCTTATCATACGTGAAGCGTCCACCATCTCACTAATCAATGATCATCAACTCCAATGTTCCACTCTTACAGAATTAAAGAACCCCAATGAGGTGAGGTGACACACAAATAATTAGGGAATATCTTCAACAATTCAGCCCATATCTCACATTTTAGTTAGGACCTGGTCCATTTTCTGGCTTCCTAACCTCTCTACTCTACTGAGGCAACAGACCAACATGTTCTATGGCTCTCCCTGAATTGTTGTGAAGACAGGATGATTTTACATTTTGCAATGCTTTCTCTTTCTAAGCAACATTGGTTTGTTCTTTTCTCTCCAAGATCTTTGTCAAACAAATAGAACGATTTGTCCTACCCCGTCATACAACAAAGGACCAGAATCCAATAACTTCAAAGCTCCATTTTCTAATGGAGATACTTGGAAATCGAAAATGCTGTGATTTCACAGAGGCTGTTTGTTTTTAGTATTTCGATCGCCGCAACCGTTTTCAGGATCTTTGAAGGATATGAGGATGTATGATGGAAGGATGGAGGAAAAGAGTGAAGGACTAAAATAATGTTTTTGTTTAATCACAAAGCGTTCTGGTGTCAAAGAGGTGACGTCGTGAAGCTGTGTAAAATCAATATAAATTCCTGACTAAAATATGACTTCTATATCAAACCACACACACACATAGTCCCCCCCAACACCCCCACCCACACTCCTAATCTGTATGTAGAAACTATACCCAAAGTCCGAGTAAGACTGAAAGCAATTGCACACCCTTCAGTCCTACTCAGACAATTAAGGTAGCGTCTCAACCGGGGGAGGACTAGGACTAGGTAGAAGCATTAAAGTAGCTGGAAGGAAGTCTCTGATTATGCATCTAATGGGAAGTATTTTACACACCTCTCATTGGAGGTGATTCTCAAATGTGTAGGCACAAAATCAAGTGATGGGATGCTCTCTGACTTGAGTGAGAGGACAAGAAAGACAGTAGAGGGAGAGGGCTGGAGGAAGAGGTCAAATGAAAAACAAAGAAGTGGGGGGGAAGAGAGAAATAAAAAGAGAGAGGGATTTTTTCCCCACCTTTTATTTAACCAGGTAGGTTAGTTGAGAACAATTTCTCACTGTCCAGGGTGGTGATGTTAGTCGGGCGGGCGGGGGCGGGCAGCGAACGGTTGAAAAGCATGCATTTTGTTTTACTAGCGTTTAAGAGCAGTTGGAGGCCACGGAAAGAGTGTTGTATGGCATTGAAGCTCGTTTGGAGGTTAGTTAGCACAGTGTTCAAGGAAAGGCCAGAAGTATACAGAATGGTGTTGTCTGAGTAGAGGTGGATCAGGGAATCGCCCGCAGCAAGAGCAACATCATTGATATATACAGAGAAAAGAGTCGGCTATTGAACCCTGTGGTACCCCCATAGAGACTGCCTGAGGTCCGGACTTGGCTGAATGTGGCTGAGGTGCACCCGTGACTGGCTCGGAAGCCGTATTGCACAGCGGAGCAGGTACGGTGGGATTCGAAATGGTCAGTGATCTGTTTATTTACTTGGCTTTCAAATACTTTAGATGGGCAGGGCAGGATGGATATAGGTCTGTAACAGTTTGGGTTTAGAGTGTCTCCCCCTTTGAAGAGGGGGATGACCGCAGCAGCTTTCCAATCTTTAGGGATCTCGGACGATACGAAAGAGAGGTTGAACAGGCTGGTAATATGGGTTGCAACAATGGCGGCGGATAGTTTTAGAAAGAGAGGGTCCAGACCGTCGAGCCCAGCTGATTTGTACGGGTCCAGGTTTTGCAGCTCTTTCAGAACATCTGCTGTCTGGATTTGGGTGAAGGAGAAGCTGGGGAGGCTTGGGCGAGTAGTTGCGGGGGGGGGGGGGTTGTTGGCTGGGGTTGGAGTAGCCAGGAGGAAGGCATGGCCAGCCGTTGAGAAATGCTTATTGAAATTTTCGATTTTCATGGATTTATTAATGGTGACCGTGTTACCTAGCCTCAGTGCAGTGGGCAGCTGGGAGGAGGTGCACTTGTTCTCCATGGACGTTACAGTGTCCAAAACCTTTTGGAGTTAGAGCTACAGGATGCGAATTTCTGCTTGAAAAAGCTAGCCTTTGCTTTCCCATGTTAACGGATTTAGGGTTGTACTTGGTGGGTTTGAGATTTAGGGCATCTAGCTTAGATTGTAGGACTGCCGGGGTGTTAAGCATATCCCAGTTTAGGTCACCTAACAGCACGAACTCTGAAGCTAGATGTGGGGCGATCAATTCACAAATGGTGTCCAGGGCGCAGCTGGGAGTGGAGGGGGGTCGATAGCAGGCGGCAATAGTGAGAGACTTATTTCTGGAGAGGTTAATTTAAAATTAGAAGTTCAAACTGTTTGGGTATAGACCTGGAAAGTATGACAGAACTTTGCAGGCTATCTCTGCAGTAGATTGCAACTCCTCCCCCTTTGGCAGTTCTATCTTGACGTAAAAGGTTGTAGTTGGGTATGGAAATCTCACAATTGTTGGTGGCCTTCCTAAGCCAGGATTCAGACACAGCAAGGACATCAGGGTTGGCGGAGTATGCTAAAGCAGTGAGTAAAACAAACTTAGGGAGGAGGCTTCTGATGTTGACATGCATGAAACCAAGGTTTTTTCGATCACAGAAGTCAACAAATGAGGGTGCCTGGGGACACGCGGGGCCTGGGTTTACCTCCACATCACCTGCGGAACAGAGGAGGAGTAGTATGAGGGTGCGGCTAAAGGCTATCAAAACTGGTCGCCTAGAGCGTTGGGGACAAAAAGTCAAAGGAGCAGATTTCTGGGCGTGGTAGAATAGATTCAGGGCATAATGTGCAGACAGGGGTATGGTGGGGTGCGGGTACAGCGGAGGTAAGCCCAGGCACTGAGTGATGATAAGAGAGGTTGTATCTCTGGTTATAATGGGTGAGGTCACCGCATGTGTGGGAGGTGGGACAAAGCAGGTATCTGAGGTATAATGAGTGGAACTAGGGGCTCCATTGCAAACTAAAACAATGATAACTAACCTAAACAACAGTATACAAGTCATATTGCCAAATGAGAGAGACATACAGCGAGGCATAAAGTAATCACAGGTGTTGATTTGGAGAGCTAACTAAGACAACAACGGGTGAAACAACAACAGCTAATCAGCTAAAACAACAACAAGTAAAATGGCGATGACTGGGCAGAGAGGGTCAGTTAACTACACACAGAGCCTGAGTTCGCGGCTGGGGCCGACAGATAAAAAATGTAAAACATTCATGAGAGGAACTGTGGTGTTTCTTTAGATTAGAAGCCAGTTGATCCACTGCTATCTCTGTCCATTCTCTACCTCATCATCACATGGCACCCTGTTCCCTGTATGGTGCACTACTTTTGACCAGGGTCCATAGGGGTTTGGTCAAGAGTAGTGCACTACTTAGAGAATAGGGTGCCATTTCAGATGCATCCTAAACCATTTCACTATTTAAAACCCTCTCAAAACCCTTTCACTCACCCAGAATACACAGAATAAAGATGAAATGAGAGTAACAAGAACAGGAAGAGATTTTGACAGGAAGAATTGAAAAGACAGACAGACAAAGGAAGTGAGGACGAGAATGAGTCCAGGAAAATGTGAAAGAGAAAGTGATAAGGGTGTGAGTGGCTGTCTGTCTCTGTCTGCCTGTCTGTCACAAGCCTTCGATTCTCACACGGAAGAGTTGTGCACCCACTGGAACTTCCATGTAGTAGTTAAACCTTGTCTAACACCAGCCAAACACAATCACTTTCTTCCTTCCCCATGAAAGCATCACACCCTTGAGACTGAAGATAACAAAGTGCTTTTTAATGCATTTGATGGACACTTAATTAGTCTGTAAAACCTTCAAATAAATGCTATTCAGGTGTAATGTGACTGTCTGTGTTAATCAGGTGGTTGGCATGTACTTTACTGTCAAGACCAATAGTTAGTGTGATGAAATCTGTCTACATCTATACGACAGAGACATATACCGTTTCTTCAGAAAGTATCCACACCCCTTGACTTTTTCCACATTTTGTTGTGGTGCAAAGTGGGATTCAAATGGATTTAATTGTAATTGTTTGTTAACGATCTAAACTAAATACCCTGTAATATCAAAGTGTATGAAAAATTCTTAACATTTTATTTTAAAAATATCTTGATTAGATAAATATTCAACCCCCTAAATCAATAGATGTTAGAATCACTTTTGGCAGCTATTACAGCTGTGAGTGTTTCTGGGTAATTCTCCTGGAGCTTTCCACACCTGGATTGTACAACATTTGCCTATTATTCTTTAAAGGATTCTTCAAGCTCTGTGTCAAGTTGGTTGATGATCATTGCTAAACAGACATTTTCAAGTCTTGCCATAGATTTTCAATACGGTTTATGTCAAAACTGTAATTAGGTCACTCAGGAGCATTCAATGTCGTCTTGATAAGCAACTCCAGTGTACACTGAACAAAAATATAAACGCAACATGCAACAATTTCTAATATTTTTACAATTCATATAAGGAAATCATTTGATTGAAATAAATTCATTAGGCCCTAATTTATGGATTTTACATGACTGGGAATACAGATATGCATCTGTTGGTCACAGATACCTTTAAAAAAAAGTAGGGGTGTGGATCAGAAAACCAGTCAGTATCTAGTGTTACCACCATTTGCCTCATGCAGCACGACACATCGCCTTTGCATATAGTTCACAGGGCTGTTGATTGTGGCCTGTGGAATGTTGTCCCAATCCTCTTCAATGGCTGTGCGAAAGTTGCTGGATATTGGTGGGAACTGGAACACTCTTTTGTACATGTCGATCCATAGCATTCCACACATACTCAATGTCTGGTGAGTATGCAGGCCATGGAAGAGCTGGGACGTTTTCAGCTTCCAGGAATTGTGTACAGATCCTTGCACATTGGGCCATGCGTTATCATTTTTATTTTTTTAATTATAATTTTTTTTTCACCTTTATTTAACCAGGTAGGCTAGTTGAGAACAAGTTCTCATTTGCAACTGCGACCTGGCCAAGATAAAGCATAGCAGTGTGAACAGACAACACAGAGTTACACATGGAGTAAACAATTAACAAGTCAATAACACAGTAGAAAAAAAGGGGAGTCTATATACAATGTGTGCAAAAGGCATGAGGAGGTAGGCGAATAATTACAATTTTGCAGATTAACACTGGAGTGATAAATGATCAGATGGTCATGTACAGGTAGAGATATTGTTGTGCAAAAGAGCAGAAAACTAAATAAATAAAAACAGTGTGGGGATGAGGTAGGTGAATATGGGTGGGCTATTTACCAATAGACTATGTACAGCTGCAGCGATCAGTTAGCTGCTCAGATAGCTGATGTTTGAAGTTGGTGAGGGAGATGAAAGTCTCCAACTTAAGCGATTTTTGCAATTCGTTCCAGTCACAGGCAGCTGGAACGAAAGGCGGCCAAATGAGGTGTTGGCTTTAGGGATGATCAGTGCTGCTGGAGCGCGTGCTATGGATGGGTGTTGCCATCGTGACCAGTGAACTGAGATAAGGCGGAGCTTTACCTAGCATGGACTTGTAGATGACCTGGAGCCAGTGGGTCTGGCGACGAATATGTAGCGAGGGCCAGACGACTAGAGCATACAAGTTGCAGTGGTGGGTGGTATAAGGTGCTTTAGTGACAAAACGGATGGCACTGTGATAAACTGCATCCAGTTTGCTGAGTAGAGTGTTGGAAGCAATTTTGTAGATGACATCGCCGAAGTCGAGGATCGGTAGGATAGTCAGTTTTACTAGGGTAAGCTTGTCGGCGTGAGTGAAGGAGGCTTTGTTGCGGAATAGAAAGCCGACTCTTGATTTGATTTTCGATTGGAGATGTTTGATATGAGTCTGGAAGGAGAGTTTGCAGTCTAGCCAGACACCTAGGTACTTATAGATGTCCACATATTCAAGGTCGGAACCATCCAGGGTGGTGATGCTAGTCGGGCATGCGGGAGCAGGCAGCGATCGGTTGAAAAGCATGCATTTGGTTTTACTAGCGTTTAAGAGCAGTTGGAGGCCACGGAAGGAGTGTTGTATAGCATTGAAGCTCGTTTGGAGGTTAGATAGCACAGTGTCCAATGACGGGCCGAAAGTATATAGAATGGTGTCGTCTGCGTAGAGGTGGATCAGGGAATCGCCCGCAGCAAGAGCAACATCATTGATATATACAGAGAAACGAGTCGGCCCGAGAATTGAACCCTGTGGCACCCCCATAGAGACTGCCAGAGGACCGGACAGCATGCCCTGCGATTTGACACACTGAACTCTGTCTGCAAAGTAATTGGTGAACCAGGCAAGGCAGTCATCCGAAAAACCGAGGCTGCTGAGTCTGCCGATAAGAATATGGTGATTGACAGAGTCGAAAGCCTTGGCAAGGTCGATGAAGAAGGCTGCACAGTACTGTCTTTTATCGATGGCGGTTATGATATCGTTTAGTACCTTGAGTGTGGCTGAGGTGCACCCGTGACCGGCTCGGAAACCAGATTGCACAGCGGAGAAGGTACGGTGGGATTCGAGATGGTCAGTGACCTGTTTGTTGACTTGGCTTTCGAAGACCTTAGATAGGCAGGGCAGGATGGATATAGGTCTGTAACAGTTTGGGTCCAGGGTGTCTCCCCCTTTGAAGAGGGGGATGACTGCGGCAGCTTTTCCAATCCTTGGGGATCTCAGACGATATGAAAGAGAGGTTGAACAGGCTGGTAATAGGGGTTGCGACAATGGCGGCGGATAGTTTCAGAAATAGAGGGTCCAGATTGTCAAGCCCAGCTGATTTATACGGGTCCAGGTTTTGCAGCTCTTTCAGGACATCTGCTATCTGGATTTGGGTAAAGGAGAACCTGGAGAGGCTTGGGCGAAGAGCTGCGGGGGGAGCTGTTGGCCGAGGTTGGAGTAGCCAGGCGGAAGGCATGGCCAGCCGTTGAGAAATGCTTGTTGAAGTTTTCGATAATCATGGATTTATCGGTGGTGACCGTGTTACCTAGCCTCAGTGCAGTGGGCAGCTGGGAGGAGGTGCTCTTGTTCTCCATGGACTTCACAGTGTCCCAGAACTTTTTGGAGTTGGAGCTACAGGATGCAAACTTCTGCCTGAAGAAGCTGGCCTTAGCTTTCCTGACTGACTGCGTGTATTGGTTCCTGACTTCCCTGAACAGTTGCATATCGCGGGGACTATTCGATGCTATTGCAGTCCGCCACAGGATGTTTTTGTGCTGGTCGAGTGCAGTCAGGTCTGGAGTGAACCAAGGGCTGTATCTGTTCTTAGTTCTGCATTTTTTGAACAGAGCATGCTTATCTAAAATGGTGAGGAAGTTACTTTTAAAGAATGACCAGGCATCCTCAACTGACGGGATGAGGTCAATGTCCTTCCAGGATACCCGGGCCAGGTCGATTAGAAAGGCCTGCTCACAGAAGTGTTTTAGGGAGCGTTTGACAGTGATGAGGGGTGGTCGTTTGACTGCGGCTCCGTAGCGGATACAGGCAATGAGGCAGTGATCGCTGAGATCCTGGTTGAAGACAGCGGAGGTGTATTTAGAGGGCCAGTTGGTCAGGATGACGTCTATGAGGGTGCCCTTGCTTACAGAGTTGGGGTTGTACCTGGTGGGTTCCTTGATGATTTGTGTGAGATTGAGGGCATTTAGCTTAGATTGTAGGACTGCCGGGGTGTTAAGCATATCCCAGTTTAGGTCACCTAACAGAACAAACTCTGAAGCTAGATGGGTGGCGATCAATTCACAAATGGTGTCCAGGGCACAGCTGGGAGCTGAGGGGGGTCGATAGCAGGCGGCAACAGTGAGAGACTTATTTCTGGAGAGAGTGATTTTCAAAATTAGTAGTTCGAACTGTTTGGGTATGGACCTGGAAAGTATGACATTACTTTGCAGGCTATCTCTGCAGTAGACTGCAACTCCTCCCCCTTTAGCAGCTCTATCTTGACGGAAGATGTTATAGTTGGGTATGGAAATCTCTGAATTTTTGGTGGCCTTCCTGAGCCAGGATTCAGACACGGCAAGGACATCAGGGTTAGCAGAGTGTGCTAAAGCAGTGAGTAAAACAAACTTAGGGGGGAGGCTTCTGATGTTGACATGCATGAAACCAAGGCTTTTTCGATCACAGAAGTCAACAAATGAGTTGGGTTTACCTCCACATCACCCGCGGAACAGAGAAGGAGTAGTATGAGGGTGTGGCTAAAGGCTATCAAAACTGGTCGCCTAGAGCGTTGGGGACAGAGAATAAGAGGAGCAGGTTTCTGGGCATGGTAGAATATATTCAGGGCATAATGCGCAGACAGGGGTATGGTGGGGTGCGGGTACAGCAGAGGTAAGCCCAGGCACTGGGTGATGATGAGAGAGGTTGTATCTCTGGACATGCTGGTTGTAATGGGTGAGGTCACCGCATGTGTGGGAGGTGGGACAAAGGAGGTATCAGGGGTATAAAGAGTGGAACTAGGGGCTCCATTGTGAACTAAAACAATGATAACTAACCTGAGCAACAGTATACAAGGCATATTGACATTTGAGAGAGACATACAGCGAGGCATACAGTAATCACAGGTGTTGAATTGGGAAAGTTAGCTAAAACAGTAGGTGAGACAACAACAGCTAATCAGCTAGCACAACAACAGCAGGTAAAATGGCGTTGACTAGGCAACGGGGCCGACAGATAAAACAAACAAGCAGAATGGAGTACCGTGATTAATGGACAGTCCAGCGTGCATCAGCTATGTAGCCAAGTGATCAGTGTCCAGGGGGCAGGGGTGGATAGGGCAGGGAAGCTGGACTGGCCAGTGTTATCCAGGTTAAAAAACTAACAATGACTAAATAGCTTGTAGCTAGTTAGCTGGTTAGCTTCTGGAGGTTCTTGAGTGTGTTCTAAAAATTAAAAATAATAGCGATTCCGTATCACATTGGGTGAGGCAGGTTTCCGGAAGGTATAAACAAATTAAAAATCGGAAAGAGATAGAAAGTACATATGGGTCCAGTGAGTGTTTGGGATGCGGCGATGCAGACGGTTAGCAGGCCTGTGCTAACAAGCTAACAGTTAGCAGGCCGGGGTAAACAAGGTAGCAGTTAGCGGACCAGGGCTAAACAAGCTAGCAGTTAGCAGGCCGAATTAGCAAGCAAGGAGATAACAAGGGCTAGAGAGTTAGCCTTTGGGGGACGTCGCGATGGGGTGAGTCTGTTTATTCCTCTTCATGCGGTGACATCGATAGACCGGTCGTGGGCCCGGGTATTGTAGCGAAGGAGTATGCTACGGTGGTAAGCACAGGTGCTCTGGCCGGGCTAGCTTCAAGCTAAGTGGGTGGAAACGCTAGCCAGGAGTAATCATCCGGGGTTGCGGTTTAGCTAGATAGCTAGTTGTGAAGATCCAGCTGAAAAATGTTCCGTTTGCGGTGGGAATCCGGGGATAAAAAATAAATAGGTCCGTTATGCTCTGGTTAGCGTTGCGTTGTTCGAACTGGCGAGAGCTTTCCGAGCTAAAGGTTAGCTGATGACCGCTAGCATAGCTGGTGGTTAGCTGGCTAGCTTCAGTTGAGGGGTTCCGAAGTAAATATAAATACTTTAGGAAAAAGTAGCTACATTGGGTGAGGCGGGTTGCAGGAGAGTATTTGGAAGCTTAGGTTTAGCAAAATGTTTTTAAAGATATGCGAAGAAAAATATGTAAAAACGAAAAAGAAACGATACATACAAGGGACACGATACGACAGGACGACTTACTGCTACGCCATCTTGGAGATCTTCTTGCTGAAACATGAAGTGATGGCGGCGGATAAATGGCACAACAATGGATCTCATCACATTATCTCAGTGCATTCAAATTTCCATAGATACAGTGCAATTTATGCCAGCAGCATACCACCCTGCATACCACTGCTGGCTTGCTTCTGAAGCTAAGCAGGGTTTGTCCTGGTCAGTTCCTGGATGGGAGACCAGATGGTGTTGGAGGGCCAGTAGGAGGCACTCTTTCCCCTTGTCTAAAAAAATGTCCCAATGCCCCATGGCAGTGATTGGGGACGCTGCCCTGTGTAGGGTGCCGTCTTTCGGATGGGACGTTAAACGGGTGTCCTGACTCTCTGAGGTCATTAAAGATCCCATGGCACTTATCGTAAGAGTAGGGGTGTTAACCCCAGTGTCCTGGCTAAATTCTCAATCTGGCCCTCAAACCATCACGGTCACCTAATAATCCCCAGTTTACAATTGGCTCATTCATCCCCCTCCTCTTCCCTGTAACTATTCCCCAGGTTGTTGCTGCAAATGAGAACGTGTTCTCAGTCAACTTACCTGGTAAAATAACGAATAAATAATTGAGTTCGTTGTCCGTAGCGTATGCCTGCCCATACCATAACCCCACCGCCACTATAGGGTACTCCTGTTCAAAACATTCACATCAACAAACCGCTGTGCCATCTGCCCAGTATAGTTGACACTGAGGTTCATCTGCGAAAAGCACACTTTTTGTTCAGTATATATTTGCTGAAAGGTGATTTTTTTCCCTCTAGGATTTTGCCTGTGCTTAGCTTTATTAGGTTTTTTTATCCTAAAAAACTCCCAAGTCCGATGACAAGCATACCCATAACATGGTACAGTAACCACCATAATCGAAAATATGAAGAGTGGTACTTAGTGATGTGTTGTTTGGGATTTTCTCCCAAACGTAACGGTTCGTAAACATGACAAACAGTTACTGTCTTTTCCACATTCTTTGCGGTATTACTTTAGTGCCTTACTGCAAACAGGATGCATGTTTTGGAATATTTTTATTCTGTACAGGCTTTTTTCTTCATTTTCTTCATTTAGGTTAGTGTTGTGGAGTATATAGAAAGTTGTTTCCTTCCCTGAGTGGTTTCCTTCCTCTCCGGCAACCAAGTTAGGAAGAGCGCCTTAGTCTTTGTAGTTACTTGGTGAATTGATACATCATCCAAACGGGATGTTCAACGGGATATTCAGTGTCTCTTATTTTTACCCAACTACCAATAGGTGCCCTTTGCGAACCATTGGAAAACCTCCCTGGTCTTTGTGGTTGAATCTGTGCTTGAAATTCAATGCTCGACTGAGGGACATTACTGATAACTGTATGTGTGGGGTGCAGAGATGGAGTAGTCATTTAAAAATCATTTTAAACACAATTATTGCAAACAGAGTGAGTCCATGAAACGTATTATGTGACTTAAGCACATTTTTACTCCTGAACTTATTTAGGCTTGACATAACAAAAGGCTTGACTACTTATTGACGTTTCAGCTTTTCATTTTTTATTAATTTGTAAACATTTCTAAAAACATAATTCCATTTTGACATTATGGGGTATTGTGTGTAGATCAGTGACAAGACATCTCAATTTAATAAATTTTAAGTTCAGGCTGTAACACAACAAAATGTGGAAAAAGTCCAGGGTTGTGAATACTTTCTGAAGGCCCTGTAGGTGGGAATATTCATGCACACACAATCCCCGCATACATCAACTTCCAAACCCCTCTTGACATTGTTTGTCTCGCTGGCAAGTATAGGTGTCAGATGGATGTCAACGTTTTATTAGTCCACAATGGTTGAATGATGTTCAATGGTTCCAGTGACTTTCATTAGATCACTCGGTATCAGTGCTTCTGACAGCTATGACCCATGAGGTCACAGCTGTGCTGGACACAGGTGTCACATCATCGTCAGCATCCTCCATATTTGTCCTGATCTGTCAGTCAAAATGTTTAGTTTTGCAGGTTGTCTCTATGGTACCTATTATTTGTAAGGTCCTCTTCCTGATATTATGAAAATCAACTGCTCTCAAAAACATTAACAGAAGACTTGCAAAGGTCAGATATATAAACAGACTGCACATGAATGGATAAACACACATAGGCACACGCAAAACGTTCTAATAATGATCATGGTAAAAACAGCACAATTGGAAGAGAATGACAAAATACATACATTTTTGGTTATTGCCTCAACTTTAAATAAAGCTGCTAGAACATTGTAATCTCAAAATGAGATGATTTTTCCCTATATAATTTGCCTTAAAAGCTGTTGTTTACCTTTTCAATGAATTAATAAGGACAATATCTGAAATGTCTATCACAAGTTTTTTGGTTACCCGTTAGAACATTAATATAACACTATGTAACATTAGTACAGTTACATTATGTTACACTGTAATTACAGTTTTTCCTGGTGGTGTTCATAGACGTATAGGGGGCGGTTATAGTAACAGCAGTAGTATTAGTAGTAAGAGGATACTGGGTTCTCTGTTCTCACTCCCTAGCACACATGGATTACAAGCAGGAAGTATACACTCCCACTGCATCAGACACAAATTGAGAAGAGATATTTTCTGCTGGCCTAAGTACTATTCCACTGAGGAAAATGCAGCAATTCTCAAAACAGCAAAGCTATTTCAAAGCCATTTCAGTTCAACAAAGAAACAGTTTTATCTGTAAAGAATTATTCTGACATCTGACTACAATGTATCTTGAAGTGATAGAGAAAATATTTTGGGAAGAAGGAGAAAAGGCAAGTAAACATAACATGCTACAGAAGGCTCATGCATTACAAACGTTTAAAGTTATCTCTCTTGTATTTGGTGAAAGACCACCTTTGGATAAACATTTATTTTAAGCCATCCTTTCCCCCAAGGATACACCCTTTCTTTCTGGTCTGTTGTAGGTTTGAATTGGTATGTGTGTCTGTCTCTCTCTCTCTCTCCTCCCACCCACTCTCTCTCCTCCTCCTTTCTCTCTTCATCTTTCTTCCTTCTGTTTCTCATAGTGTTGAAGGAGTGATGGTAGAGGGTCTAATGCCCACTGACCTGTCTCAGCCTGTAACCATGCAGGTTTCTGATCCAGACCCTCCACTGACTCTGTGATGCAGGTCACATGCGCACCCACACAAACACATGCAGGCACGCACACACACACACACACACACACACACACACACACACACACACACACACACACACACACACACACACACACACACACACACACACACACACACACACACACACACACACACACACACACACACACACACACACACACACACACTAACAGATTTCCTTTGGAACATGTTATTTACAGCTTCTGCCAAAGACCCCCTCAGGGTATCAGTTAAGACATGAGTGGAGTGTTCTGATTGTTCTAAATGTGGTTCTGATTTTGCTTCCTCCTTTGAATAAGGAAGAGGAAAGTAAAATATTAGTGAATTAATCATGTCAGTGGTGTATTTATTCCTTGGGGACAGATGTTTTGGTCCGGCACCAAGGGGAACACAAGTCCCTTTTTCAACACAAATATGTCGATGTGCCCTTGAGCAAGGCACTTAACCCTAATTTGCTCCAGGGGTGCCGTACTACTATGGCTGACTCTGTAAAACAACACATTTCCCTGCACCTATCCAGTGTATGTAACAATATATTCTTAGAGAATTCCCCTCATCGTTGTAGCGTAGACTATGACATCTGCTGTGTGTGCGAGACATAGGGTCTGTAATCCTGACATGATCCACATGTAATAATGTTTGTAACATTATGTCCAACATGTAATGTTTCACTCTCCACCAACCCTGGACCGATAGAGACAGATATGAGTTCAATATACTGTCACTGCAGTTCATTCAGGTCACAAACACACTTGTACGCGCTCACACACACACACACACACACACACCGAACATGCACACACACACACACACACACACCGAACATGCACACACACAGACACACACCGAACATGCACACACACAGACACACACCCATGAACGCTGTGATGTGAGTTTCATTGAACAGCAGCTTTTATAACCTTCGCATTCCACCACATCCGACAGAGAGAAAAGAGAACAGTGTTACAACAGAATACCTTCACTCAAGTGTGATGTGATAGCTTGGCACGTCATCCACCCAGCTGACGCACTATCTACACAAACCTCTTACTGTAATAACACTTTAAATAGCATTCAGGGGAAGTTCATCTACGATTTGAGAGCGTCATTCAATATCCACTCATAATTCCTTTAACTCCGTATCAGGCTCAATGGTATAGCTTGTCTATAGAATTATCTGGGATTCGGTGCTCGGATGTGCTGCCCATCCTAAAGTTGCAATCAGGAGGATGTGTTTTGTGCTGTCATGACGTGAGATATGTTGGAGGACGTGGGATGGGGATGATGCTCAGGCTATGACCATATTCAGTTTTCACATCAGAATAATAATTATCTTCAGTTGAGGGGGCGATTTAAGGATAGTGTTACAACACATTTCACTGAACCGATCCTGTGTATGTGACAATGAAATACAGTATATACTGAACAAAAATATAAACGCAACATGTTAAGTGTCGGTCCCATGTTTCATGAGCTGCAATAAAAGATCCCAGAAATGTTCCATACGCAAAGCTTTTTCTCTCCATTTTTTTGCACACATTTGTTGACATCCCTGTTGCTGAGCATTTCTCCTTTGCCAAGATAATCTATTCACCTGACAGGTATGGCATAACGAGAAGCTGATTAAACAGCATGATCATTACACAGGTGCACCTTGTGCTGGGGACAATAAAAGTACACTCTAAAATGTGCAGTTTTGTCACACAACACTTTGCGGCAGATTTTTGAGGGAGTTTTGAGAGAGCGTGCAATTCGCATGCTAACTGCAGGAATGTTCAGCAGAGCTGTTGCCAGAGAATTTGATGTTGATTTCTCTATCATAAGCTGCCTCTAACGTTGTTTTAGAGAATTTTGCAGTACGTCCAACCAACCTCACAACCGCAGACCACGTGTAGCCACACCAGCTCAGGACATCCACATTCGGCTTCTTCACCTGTGGGATCATCTGAGACCAGCCACCCAGACAGCTGATAAAACTGTGGGTTTGCACAAACAAAGAATTCCTGCACAAACGGTCAGAAACCGTCTCGGGGAAGGTCATCTGCATGCTCGTCATCCTCACCAGGGTCATGGCCTGACTGCAATTCGGCGTCGGAACCGACTTCAGTGGGCAAATGCTTACCTTCGATGGCCACTGGCACGCTGGTGTGCTCTTCAAGGATGAATCCCCGTTTCAACTGTACCGGGCAGATGGCAGACAGAGTGTATGGCGTTGAGTGGACGAGTGGTTTGCCGATGTCATCGTTGTGAACAGAGTGCCCCAAGGTTGGCGGTGTGGTTTTGGGGTTATGGACATAAGCTATTCACATCAAACACAATTGCATTTTATCGACGGCAATTTGAATGCACAGTAATACCGTGATGAGATCCTGAGGTTCATTGTCGTGCCATTCATCCGCCGTCATCACCTCATGTTTCAGCATGATAATGCATGGCCCCATGTCGCAAGAATCTGCACACAATTCCTGGAAGCTGAAAATGTCCCAGCTCTTCCATGGCCTGCATACCAGACATGTCACCCATTTAGTATGTTTGGGATGCTCTGGGTTGACGTGTACGACAGTGGGGTCCAGTTCCTGACCAATATACAGCAACTTCACACAGCCATTGAAAAGGAGCGGGACAACATTCCACAGACCACAGTCAACAGACTGATTAACTCTATGCGCTGTATGAGGCAAATGGTGGTCACACTAGATACTGACTGGTTTTCTGATCCACGCCCCTACTTTTTTTAAAGGTATCAGTGACCAACAGATTCATATCTGTATTCCCAGTTGTTGAAATCCATAGATTAATAAGGGTCATTTATTTATTTCAATTGACTGATTTAGTTATGAACTGTAACTCAGTAAAATCTTTGAAATTGTTGCATGTTGCTTTTATATTTTTGTTCAATATGTGTATATATATATACAGTGCCTTTGGAAAGTATTCAGACCCGTAGATTTTTTCCACATTCTGTTACGTTACAGCCTTATTCTAAAATTGATTAAATAAAAAAAATCTCTGCAATTTACACACAAAACCCCATCATGACAAAGCGAAAACAGGTCGTTGGAAATTTTTGCAAATGTTTTAAAAATTAAAAACAGAAATACTTTCTTTACTATTCAGACCCATTGCTATGAGACTTGGAAGTTTACCTCAGGTGCATCCTGTTTCCATTGATCAGCTTTTAGATGTTTCTTTAACTTGTTTGGAGTCCACCTGTGGTAAATTCAATTGATTGGACATGATTTGAAAAGGCACACACCTGTCTATATAAGGTCCCACAGTTGACAGTGCATGTCAGAGCAAAAACCAAGCCATGAGGTCGAAGGAATTGTCCATAGAGCTCCGAGACAGGATTGTGTCAATGCACAGATCTGGGGAAAGGTACAAATAAATGTCTGCAGTGTTGAAGCTCCCCAAGAGCATAGTGGCCTCCATCATTCTTAAATGGAAGAAGTTTGGAACCACCAAGACTCTTCCTAGAGCTGGCCGCCCAGCCAAACTGAGCAATCGGGGAAGAAGGGCCTTGGTCAGGGAGGTGACCAAAAATCCGATGGTCACTCTGACAGAGCTCCAGAGTTCCTCTGTGGAGATGGGAGAACCTTCCAGAAGGACAACCTTTTCTGCAGCACTCCACCAATCAGGCCTTTATGGTAGAGTGGCCAGACGGACGCCACTCTTCAGTAAAAGGCACGACGGCCTGCTTGGAGTTTGCCAAAAGTCACCTAAAGACTCTCAGACCATGAGAAACAGGATTCCAAGATTGAACTCTTTGGCCTGAATGCCAAGCATCATGTCTGGAGGAAACCTATCCCTACATTGAAGCACGGTGGTAGCAGCATCATGCTGTTGGGATGTTTTTCAGAGGCAGGGACTAGGAAACTAGTCAGGATTGAGGGAATGATGGAAGGAGCAAAGAAAAATCAAATCAAATGTTATTGTTCACATACACATGGTTAGCAGATGTTATTGTGAGTGTAGCAAAATGCTTGTAGTTCTAGTTCTGACAGTGCAGCAATATAAGTCATATCTAACAATTCCACAAAAAATACCTAATACACACAAATATAAGTAAAGGAATGGAATAAGAATAATACATATGGATGAGCAATGTCAGAGCGGCACAGGCTAAGATGCAATAGATAGTATAGAATACAGTATATACATATAAGATGAGTAATGCAAGATATTGTGGCAGACCAGGGGGTTTGGTCAAAACATTTACACAGAGCAGACACGGACAGAGTAGGATTATCTCGGTTTCAAGGGTGTTTATTTGAATAACAAACCAACAGAAAATAATAGGTCCCCCGCATGAGACCCTTTCCGGGATGCCGTCTTCTGGGCTCTGGGTCTTGCTGTGTCCTGTGGGGAACAAAAACTGAGCTCCCTCCTTTTATCTCTCAAACCGTCCCCAACTATACGGGAGCAACCTTTCTTCCCCCAGTCCCTTCTCCCGAGTGCTGCCCTTCTGGCAGCTTTATGGGACTCGTCCAGCTGGTGAATAATCAGCCCCTAATTACTCACCAACCCCAATCAGCCCCAATTAATCCTGGCCGGAGAGCCCGTCGAAGCCTGTATGTCCAGCAGAGGGAGCCATCGCCTCGTGATGTAGACTGTCTGTCACCAGGCCTCGACGAGTCTCCCCCTTGGTGGCTGATCTGCTGTACGCCCCTCCCCCCCCCCTTAGCTCTGTCAGGGAGGGGGCTGTCATCAGTGTGATGTACGTCTCCCTTCTCGATAGGGCATCCGCGTTTCCATGCTTCGCCCCTGACCTGTGCATAACAGAAAAACAGAAGCGTTGAAGGGACAAGAACCACCTGGTGACCTGATCGTTTGTGTCTTTTCTCCTGGACATCCAGACCAGGGGAGCATGGTCCGTGACCAGGGTGAAGTGGGTACCTTACAGGTAATACTTGAGAGTGTCTAGCGCCCACTTCACCGCTAGACACTCTTTCTCAACAATACAGTGCTTTCGTCTTATGTACATGATGGGGTGCTCCTCCCCATCGTGTATGAGGGACAGAACGGCCCCTAGTCCCGTGTCACATGCATCCGTCTGGACCAACATTGGCACCTGGAAATTGGGCTTTACGAGAATCGGATGGGAGCACAGCGCTTCCTTCAGGCGCCTGAAAGCCGCTTCTATCTTGCCCGTCCATTTCACTGTTTTCGGGAGGCGGGCCCTGGTTAGATTGGTGAGGGGGAGGCTGTAGCCACAAAGTTGGAGATAAACTGGCTATATTATCCTGCCAGTCCCAGGAAAGACTTGACCTGTGTCTTGGTGTGTGGAACGGGCCAGTCACATATCGCATGAACCTTCCTATCCTGGGGCTTGACGTTCACCCGTCCGATCAAATACCCCAGGTACTCCACCTCCTCGAATCCTAGTTTGCATTTCTTAGGGTTCGCTGTCAACCCAGCTTGCCTGAGCGCGTTCAGCACCGCCTGGAGGCAAGTCAGGTGCTCTTCCCAACCTTGGCTGTGGATGATGATATCATCCAAATAGGCCGCTGCGTACTGCTGGTGGGGTCGAAGTACTTTGTCCCAGGCCTTGACGAGTATTCCCTTGGTGGATGACCTGCTGTACGCCACAATATGTAAACATTATTAAAGTGCCATTATTAAAGTGACTAGAGTTCCATTTATTAAAGTGGCTAATGATTTCAAGTCTATATGTAGGCAGCAGCCTCTCTGTGCTAGTGATGGCTATTTAACATTCTGATGGCCTTGAGATAGAAGCTGTTTTTCAGTCTCTCTGTCCCAGCTTTGATGCACCTGTACTGACCTCACCTTCTGGATGGTAGCGGGGTGAACAGGCAGTGACTCGAGTGGTTGTTGTCCTTGATATTTTTGGCCGTCCTGTGACATTGGGTGCTATAGGTGTCCTGGAGGACAGGTAGTTTGCCCCCGGTGACACGTTATGCAGACCGCACCAGCCTCTGGAGAGCCCTGTGGTTGTGGGTGGTGCAGTTGCAGTTGGTGATACAGCCCGACAGGATGCTCTCAATTGTGCATCTGTTTGTGAGGGTTTTAGGTGACAAGCCAAATTTCTTCAGCCTCCTGAGGTTGTAAAGAGAGTTCCTTGATGAAAACCTTCTCCAGAGCGCTCAGGACCTCAGACTAGGGTGAAGGTTCACCTTCCAACAGGACAAATGACCCAAAGCACAAAGCCAAGACTGTAGTGAGGTGTGTACTGGCGGCAGAGAAGTCAGGCGCAGGAGAGCGAAAACTGATTTACAACGGTGTCCTTTAATATTCATAAACCACCGTCAACAGAACAATACAATAAATGGGTTAAGCAAAACCCGGTAAATACCAGCATACCGTGCACAAGCACTACAAGAAACGATTACGGACAAGGACATGGGGAGGGTTAAATACACAACATGTAATTGATAGAATTGGAACCAGGTGTGATGGAAGACAAAACAAAACCAATGGAAAATGAAAAGTGGATCAGCGATGGCTAGAAGGTCGGTGACTTCGACCGCCGAACGCCGCCCAAACAAGGAGAGGGACCAACTTTGGCGGAAGTCGTGACAAAGACAATGCAAGAATGGCTTCGGGACAAGTCTCTGAATGTCCTTGAATGGCCCAGCCAGAGCTCAGACATGAATCTGATCTAACATCTCTGGAGAGGCGTGAAAATAGCTGTGCGGTGATGCTCCCCATCCAACCTGACAGAGCTTGAGACAATCTCCAGAGAAGAATGGGAGAAACTCCCCAAATACAGGTGTGCCAAGCTTGTAGCGTCATACCCAAGAAGAATTGAGGCTGTAATCACTGCCAAAGGTGCTTCAACAAAGAACTGAGAAAAGGGTCTGAATACTACCAGTCAAAAGTTTGGACACACCTACTCATCAGATCAAATCAAATCAAATGTATTTATATAGCCCTTCGTACATCAGCTGATATCTCAAAGTGCTGTACAGAAACCCAGCCTAAAACTCCAAACAGCAAGCAATGCAGGTGTAGAAGCACGGTGGCTAGGAAAAACTCCCTAGAAAGGCCAAAACCTAGGAAGAAACCTAGAAGGAACCAGGCTATGTGGGGTGGCCAGTCCTCTTCTGGCTGTGCCGGGTGGAGATTATAACAGAACATGGCCAAGATGTTCAAATGTTCATAAATGACCAGCATGGTCGAATAATAATAAGGCAGGACAGTCAGGTGGACTGGGGACAGCAAGGAGTCATCATGTCAGGTCGTCCTGGGGCACGGTCCTTGGGCTCAGGTCCTCCGAGAGAGAGAAAGAAAGAGAAAATTAGAGAGAGCATATGTGGGGTGGCCAGTCCTCTTCTGGCTGTGCCTGGTGGAGATTATAACATGCAAAGGTTCTTTATTTTTACAATTTTCTACATTGTAGAATTATAGTGGACATCAAAACTATGAAATAACACATATAGAATAATAACAATGGAGGTTTTAGAAACAATAAACACCTCCCAAAGTGAGACAATTATGTCAATATTGACAACCCAGAAGGGAAAAAAAGAAAAACTTTTCATGAGATCAGATGAAAGATCTCTAAAACAACTCAAAAGTAAATTATACTTGAATTTATATTTCAATGAGTTCCCTTTCTTGTTGAGGGTGCACATCTCAGTGTCCTGTCATCAAACTCCCAGTCCATCCTAATCATCACGTTATAACTTGGTCTTGGATCTGTGTCATGTCGCTTCAGCCCAGTTTATTCCACTCCAGAATGAAATGTATTCGTTTGAGAGAGAGAAAAAATTACATTAATTTCCACTGCTATTGTGATTTTTTTCAAGCAATCATAAATGTTGTTTAAAATGTGTGATGACAGCTTAGAGTGACGTGTCTGTCCGTGCACGTTTCCGGAATGGTGATTTGGAGACTTTTTTTTCACTCGCCCTGCCCATCCTTGCACTGCGCGTTATAAAAATCGCGCCCCATGAGTGGGTACCCTCCAGAACGCACAGGAGCAGATAACGCCTGAGGACAACTTCTACCTAAACCATCCTCTAAACCCTCAACTCAATGTAAGTACTTCTATTACATCTATAGGCATTCTTAAACAAGATTCGTTTAGGATAATTTGTGTAACCTTTTGTCTAACCTTTATATACATAGGCCTATAGGTTTTAAAGGGTTTTCTATAAAGCTTTCATGAACCAATTTCACTCCCTTCACTGAAACTGAAATTTTTAAACAATTAATCCGAGGAAGTCAAATAAATATAAATTACATTTTAAATAACAAAAACATATCCGTATAAGGTATCCTTCGGTTAATGTCGACAACAGGTAGGGAACATACTTAACTTCTGACTTTTCAGGGTCTCAAGTTTTTCCCTGGTATACATTTTATGATTTCATAGCCTTAGCAATTCAGAGGCTTGACAATGAAATGGTTAATATGGTGCAAAGTAGTTTTCTGATATTTTTCTCTTTTGATTCCTCAATGTTAAAGATGCATCCTAACTTGGGTACTTGGCTGGGCGCACTGACTCTCCTCGTCTGGACCTTTATATGCATCGGGACGCTCGCGGAAGGCTACCCGGTCAAACCTGAAAACCCCGGCGAAGATGCGCCGGCAGGGGAACTTGCCAAGTATTACTCCGCTCTCAGACATTACATCAACCTCATTACAAGGCAGAGGTGAGTGCTTCAGCCCGGGTGTGACAAACTGGTGTTCTAAATGAAGAAATTCTAAGGCTGAACGTTTTGTTTGTGAATATCCTTAGATATTATTTTATGAGTAAGCCATAGGTCTAAATCATTAAAAAAACATAATGTTACTGTAATTATGAACATATTTGTTAGCGCCTTTCATACAAACAAATTACAGCCCAAACCTGAAAGTGCTGTAGGTCTACAAATGAGCACTTCAAAGAAACAGCAAAAAACATGGAAGTGAAGAAATCAAATGATTAATATCAAACTATATATCAGACTACTGTACATCTAAAACTTATAAACTCAATAACTAACCATCTTGGGGTGACCCTTTTAAAGTGAATTAACCCATGTGTAGCTGGTTTGTATGTCTAATAATGGTGTTATTTCTTGCTCTATTCCAAATACCAACAAATCCAATCATGAATTCAGGAGACTAAAACAATAAAGAAGAGGCACATTAAACCAGTGCAAACTTGTTGTTAAGTATGCTGTGTGTTGTCTAGATGAAACACCATCTTTAATTCCATAGCAGCACCCCACTGATGCTTAATTATCATCATACTACATATAAGGCAATTCACCCTCAGTCACACTCTATTCACAAATCTCAGTGTGAAATTAGTCTTTTATTTCATTATTATCAGGTAAGTTGACAGAGAATACATTCTCATTTACAGCAACAACCAAGGGAATAGTTCTATTTGTATTTATTTTTACTTGGGGAAAGAGTGCCTCTTACTGGCCGTCCAAAACCACTTCCAGCAGCATCTGTTTTGGTATCCAGGGACCGACCAGGAAGAACCCTGCTTAGATTCAGAGGCTACAATCATTAACAGTTTCAGCTTGTATTGTGAATGTGTTTCTTCTGTTAATGTTGACGTTAAGAGTGGGAAAGGGTCATTACAAATTCCATTAGAAGAGCAGAGCTGACAACCAACAAAACAATAATTTATTGTTATACAGGAGGGCTCTAAGGACAGGTCTCAATAACCAGACTTACATTCATATTGGCCCTAGAACATTTATAGTATGGTCAGTTATCTCATGTGGGTAGCACAGAAGGTCTAGTTCCTTCCTGAACATTAGTGTGTCTGTGTCTGTGTCTCTCTCTCAGGTATGGGAAGAGGTCCAGCCCTGACACACTGGATTCACTGATCACAGAACTGCTGCTAAAGGAGAGCACAAATACGCTCCCACAGTCCAGGTACCATCACTGTGTGTGTACATCTGTGAGTAACTAATGTTTTGTAGCGAGTAAAGTGTAGGCAGGTATATGTGTAAGTGATCCACTGTATATAGCATTGCATGCATGTGCCTAGATATTGACATACTTAACAAAACACTATTTGAATGGATCTGTTCCTCTGGTCTAATGACAGTTTGCACATAATTGTTATTTGATTTGTTCCTCCGCAGATATGATGAACCGTCGTTGTGGTAACCGTGTCACTGTTCCCGCCCAGCACCCTACCATCGCCACAACGATATACTGACCTCAACAACACGGCCGCCTCACCATGGCCGATACCCCATCCTAACAACCCCAGCTAGCACCCTTACCATCCCCCTCATCCAAAGGCTACTCCTGTGCCAGATAACTAACTGCATATGTACAGAGTCTTATTTAAGTCACCCCTACATTGGTAAGTCAGGGGAGACAATTATTGATTGTATGGTAAAACTGTGCTATTAAATATTCATTATATAACGGATCTACTTCTTTACTGTTATTATACACTTATTTCAAATGAGTGTTTAGCCAAGAGAGGAAATGAAGGTTCCTCCTGGCTTTCTACATTATACTGAAGAGGTAGTACGTCTTTAAAGGATGTGCATGTGGACACTCACAATATACATCTTTGCAATCTCTGGAGAGGTATTAGAACCCAGTTTGTACTCTACTCTTTTCTGGACAATTTGCAATTTGATGGCTAAGGGCGCACTCTTGTGGTTGATATGTCTTATTGCATTTAACACGATGTGAAGGTGAAACCTGGCCTGAAATCAGCAAGCCAGCCAGGCAGCTTCCCTGTAGAAAGCCTAAAGCCTCTAAAAAAGGTATACAAAATATTATACTATTAATTGGGACATTTGTAATGAACTGTTCATTGGAATGGAATATCCATGGTAACCAGTGGAGGCTGGTGTTTGATGTATTTGATACCATTCAACTTATTCCGCTCCAGCCATTACCACGAGCTCATCCTCCCCAATTAAGGTGCCACCAACCTCCTGTGTTGGTAACACTTTGTCATGTTACCCAACAAGTCAACATCGAATGATTGTCATACCAACAAGTGTAGGATGAGTAGACTGCTTTTGGAGGGGAATCTATAAATATTTGAGACAGATAAAAGAGGACAAGGTGAGGGAAATAGAGGAGAAAGCAGAGAAGATGTCATTCAAAATGTTATGAATTTTGATGACTGAATATTTCTGACTGATATTTTTGTTATGGTGAATTCTGAACTAAAACTAGCCCACCAATCTGGAAAACTCAGTGCAAGTACAGATTAATGTCTAATAAGAAATAGGACAATAGGACCTTTTGTGATTCTAGCCTGTCATAATTGTATTATTATTTATTACTGCCGGCTATTACTACAGGTTATTACTACAGGCTATTACTACAGGCTATTACTGCAGGCTATTACTACAGGTTATTACTGCAGGTTATTACTACAGGCTATTACTGCAAGCTATTACTGCAGGCTACAGGATATTACTGCAGGCTATTACTGCAATCTACTACTACAGGCTATTACTACATGCTATTATTACAAGCTATTACTACAGGCTATTACTACAGGCTACAGGCTATTACTACAGGCTATTACTGCAGTCTATTACTGCAGTTTATTACTGCAGGCTATTACTGCAAGCTATTACTACAGGCTGTTACTGCGGGCTATTTAATTTTACCTTTATTTAACCAGGCAAGTCAGTTAAGAACACATTCTTATTTTTACTGCAAGCTATTACTGCAAGCTATTACTGTAGTCTATTACTGCAGGCTATTACTGTAGTCTATTACTGCAGGCTATTATTGCAGGATATTACTACAGGCTATTACTGCAAGCTATTACTACAGGCTATTACAACAGGCTATTACTACAAGCTATTACTACAGGCTATTACTGCAAGCTATTACTACAGGCTATTACTGCAAGCTATTACTGCAAACTACTACTGCAGTCTATTACTGCAAGCTATTACTGCAGGCTATTACTGCAGGCTATTACTGCAGGATATTACTACAGGCTATTACTGCAGGCTACAGGCTATTACTACAGGCTATTACTGTAGTCTATTAGGACCGTGCCCCAGGACTACCTGACATGATGGCTCCTTGCTGTCCCCAGTCCACCTGACTGTGCTGCTGCTCCAGTTTCAACTGTTCTGCCTTATTATTATTCGACCATGCTGGTCATTTATGAACATTTGAACATCTTGGTCATGTTCTGTTATAATCTCTACCCGGCACAGCCAGAAGAGGACTGGCCACCCCACATAGCCCGGTTCCTCTCTAGGTTTCTTCCTAGGTTTTGGCCTTTCTAGGGAGTTTTTCCTAGCCACCGTGCTTTTACACCTGCATTGTTTGCTGTTTGGGGTTTTAGGCTGGGTTTCTGTACAGCACTTTGAGATATCAGCTGATGTACGAAGGGCTATATAAATAAATTTGATTTGATTTGATTTGATATTACTGCAGGATACTACAGCAGGATATAACTGCAGGTTATTACTGCAGGCTATTACTGTAGGCTACAGGCTATTTCTGCAAGCTATTACTGCAGGTTATTACTACAGGATATTACTGCAGGCTATTACTGCAAGCTACTACTACAGCCTAATACTGCAGGCTATTACTGCAGGCTATTACTGCAGGCTATTACTGCAAGCTACTACTACAGCCTATTACTGCAGGCTATTACTACAGCCTATTACTGCAGGCTATTAATACAGGCTATTACTACAGGCTATTACTGTAGTCTATTACTGCAGGATACTACAGCAGGATATAACTGCAGGTTATTACTGCAGGCTATTACTGTAGGCTACAGGCTATTTCTGCAAGCTATTACTGCAGGTTATTACTACAGGTTATTACTATTACTACAGGTTATTGCAGGCTATTACTGCAGGTTATTACTACAGGATATTACTGCAGGCTATTACTGCAAGCTACTACTACAGGCTATTACTGCAGGCTATCAATGCAGGCTACAGGCTATTACTACAGCCTATTACTGCTGTCTATTACTGCAGGCTATTACTGCAGGCTATTACTGCAGGCTATTACTGCAAGCTACTACTACAGCCTATTACTGCAGGCTATTACTACAGGCTATTACTGCAGGCTATTAATACAGGCTATTACTGCAGGCTACAGGCTATTACTGCAGTCTATTACTGCAGGCTATTACTGCAGGCTACAGGCAATTACTGCAGGCTATTACTGCATGCTATTACTGCAGGCTATTACTGCAGGCTATTACTGCAGTCTATTACTACAGGCTATTACTGCAGGCTATTATTGCATGCTATTACTGCAGGCTACAGGCTATTACTACAGGCTATTACTGCAGGCTATTACTACAAGCTATTACTGCAGTCTATTACTGCAGGCTACAGGCTATTACTACAGGCTATTACTGCAGGCTGTTACTACAGGCTGTTACTGCGGGCTATTACTACAGGCTGTTACTGCGGGCTATTACTGCAAGCTATTACTACAGGCTATTACTACAGGCTACAGGCTATTACTTCAGTCTATTACTGCAGGCTATTACTGCAGTCTATTACTGCAGTCTATTACTACAGGCTACTACTACAGGCTATTACTGCAGGCTATTACTGCAGGCTATTACTGCAGGCAATTACTACAGGCTATTACTACAGGCTATTACTACAGGCTATTACTGCAGGCTATTACTGCAGGCAATTACTACAGGCTATTACTACAGGCTATTACTACAGGCTATTACTGCAGGCTATTACTACAGGCTATTACTGCAGGCTATTACTGCAGGCTATTGCTACAGGCTATTACTGCAGGCTATCAATGCAGGCTACAGGCTATTACTACAGCCTATTACTGCTGTCTATTACTGCAGGCTATTACTGCAGGCTACATTTACATTACATTTACATTTAAGTCATTTAGCAGACGCTCTTATCCAGAGCGACTTACAAATTGGTGCATTCACCTTATGACATCCAGTGGAACAGCCACTTTACAATAGTGCATCTAAATATTTTAGGGGGGCGGGGGTGAGAAGAATTACTTATCCTATCCTAGGTATTCCTTAAAGAGGTGGGGTTTCAGGTGTCTCCGGAAGGTGGTGATTGACTCCACTGTCCTGGCGTCGTGAGGGAGTTTGTTCCACCATTGGGGGCCAGAGCAGCGAACAGTTTTGACTGGGCTGAGCGGGAACTGTACTTCCTCAGTGGTAGGGAGGCGAGCAGGCCAGAGGTGGATGAACGCAGTGCCCTTGTTTGGGTGTAGGGCCTGATCAGAGCCTGGAGGTACTGAGGTGCCGTTCCCCTCACAGCTCCGTAGGCAAGCACCATGGTCTTGTAGCGGATGCGAGCTTCAACTGGAAGCCAGTGGAGAGAGCGGAGGAGTGGGGTGACGTGAGAGAACTTGGGAAGGTTGAACACCAGACGGGCTGCGGCGTTCTGGATGAGTTGTAGGGGTTTAATGGCACAGGCAGGGAGCCCAGCCAACAGCGAGTTGCAGTAATCCAGACGGGAGATGACAAGTGCCTGGATTAGGACCTGCGCCGCTTCCTGTGTGAGCTATTACTACAGGCTGTTACTGCAGGCTATTACTGAAGGCTACAGGCTATTACTGCAGGCTACAGGCTATTACTACAGGCTATTACTACAGCCTATTACTACAGGCTATTACTGCAGGCTATTACTGCAGGCTACAGGCTATTACTGCAGGCTATTACTGCAGTCTATTACTGCAGGTTATTACTGCAGGCTATTACTACAGGTTATTACTACAGGTTATTACTACAGGCAATTACTGCAGGTTATTACTGCAAGCTATTACTACAGGTTTTTACTACAGGCTATTACTGCAGGCTATTACTGCAAGCTATTACTGCAGGCTACAGGCTATTACTGCAGGCTACAGGCTATTACTACAGGCCATTACTACAGGCTATTACTGTAGGCTATTACTGCAGGCTACAGGCTATTACTAAAGGCCATTACTACGGGCTATTACTGCATGCTATTACTGCAGGCTACAGGCTATTACTACAGGCCATTACTACAGGCTATTACTGCAGGCTATTACTGCAGGCTACAGGCTATTACTGCAGGCTACAGGCTATTACTGCAGGCTATTACTACAGGCTATTACTGCAGGCTACAGGCTATTACTGCAGGTTATTACTACAGGCTATTACTGCAGGCTATTACTACAGGCTATTACTGCAGTCTATTACTGCAGGCTACAGGCTATTACTGCAGGCTATTACTGCAGGCTACAGGCTATTACTACAGGCCATTACTACAGGCTATTACTGCAGTCTATTACTGCAGGCTACAGGCTATTACTGTCCGCTACAGGCTATTACTGCAGGCTATTACTGCAGGCTATTACTACAGGTTATTACTACAGGTTATTACTACAGGCAATTACTGCAGGTTATTACTGCAAGCTATTACTACAGGCTATTACTACAGGCCATTACTACAGGCTATTACTGCAGTCTATTACTGCAGGCTACAGGCTATTACTGTCCGCTACAGGCTATTACTACAGGCTATTACTGCAGTCTATTACTGCAGGCTACAGGCTATTACTGTCCGCTACAGGCTATTACTGCAGGCTATTACTGCAGGCTATTACTCCAGGTTATTACTGCAGTCTATTACTGCAAGCTATTACTACAGGCTATTACTACAGGCTATTACTGCAGGCTATTACTGCAGGCTACATGCTATTACTTCAGGCTACAGGCGATTACTGCAGGCTATTACTGCAGTCTATTACTGCAGGTTATTACTACAGGCTATTACTGCAGGCTATTACTGCAGGCTACAGGCTATTACTGCAGGTTATTACTACAGGCTATTACTGCAGGCTATTACTAAAGGTTATTACTACAGGCAATTACTGCAGGCTATTACTGCAAGATATTACTGCAAGCTATTACTGCAGTCTATTACTGCAGGCTACAGGCTATTACTGAAGTCTATTACTGCAGGCTACAGGCTATTACTGCCCGCTACAGGCTATTACTGCAGGCTATTACTGCAGGCTATTACTCCAGGTTATTACTGCAAGCTATTACTACAGGCTATTACTACAGGCTATTACTGCAACCTTTTACTACAGGCTATTACTGCAACCTTTTACTACAGGCTATTACTGCAACCTTTTACTACATGCTATTACTACAGGCTATTACTACAGGTTATTACTACAGGCTATTACTACAGGCTATTACTGCAACCTTTTTACTACAGGCTATTACTGCAAACTTTTAATACATGCTATTACTACAGGCTATTACTACAGGTTATTACTACAGGCTATTACTGCAGGGTATTACTACAGGCTATGACTGCAGGCTATTACTGCAGGCTATTACTGCAGGCTATTACTGCAGGCTATTACTGCAGGCTACAGGCTATTACTGCAGGTTATTACTACAGTCTATTACTGCAGGCTATTACTGCAAGCTATTACTACAGGCTATTACTGCAAGCTATTACTACAGGCTATTACTGCAACCTTTTACTACAGGCTATTACTGCAACCTTTTACTACAGGCTATTACTGCAACCTTTTACTACATGCTATTACTACAGGCTATTACTGCAACCTTTTACTACAGGCTATTACTGCAACCTTTTACTACATGCTATTACTACAGGCTATTACTACAGGTTATTACTACAGGCTATTACTACAGGCTATTACTGCAGGGTATTACTACAGGCTATGACTGCAGGCTATTACTGCAGGCTACAGGCTATTACTGCAGGTTATTACTACAGTCTATTACTGCAGGCTATTACTGCAAGCTATTACTACAGGCTATTACTGCAAGCTATTACTACAGGCTATTACTGCAGGTTATTACTACAGGCTATTACTGCAACCTTTTACTACAGGCTATTACTACATGTTATTACTACAGACTATTACTGCAGGCTATTACCGCAGGTTATTACTTCAGGCTATCACTGCAAGATATTACTACAGGCTATTACTGCAGGTTATTACAACAGGCCATTACTGCAGGCTAATACTACAGGCTATTACTTCAGGTTATTACTACAGGCTATTACTATAGGCTATTACTACAGGTTGTTACTACAGGCTATTACTGCAGGCTATTACTACAGGCTATGACTGCAGGCTATTACTACAGGCTATTACTGCAGGCTATTACTACAGGCCATTACTACAGGCCATTACTGCAGGCTAATACTACAGGCTATTACTACAGGTTGTTACTACAGGCTATTATTCAACTGACCTGAGCCCTAGGACCATGCCCCAGGACTACCTGACATGATGACTCCTTGCTGTCCCCAGTCCACCTGGCCATGCTGCTGCTCCAGTTTCAACTGTTCTGCCTTACTATTATTCGACCATGCTGGTCATTTATGAACATTTGAACATCTTGGCCATGTTATGTTATAATCTCCACCCGGCACAGCCAGAAGAGGACGGGCCACCCCACATATGCTCTCTCTAATTCTCTCTTTCTTTCTCTCTCTCGGAGGACCTGAGCCCTAGGACCGTGCCCCAGGACTACCTGACATGATGATTCCTTGCTGTCCCCGGTCCACCTGACTGTGCTGCTGCTCCAGTTTCAACTGTTCTGCCTTGTTATTATTCAACCATGCTGGTCATTTATGAACATTTGAACATCTTGGCCATGTTCTGTTATAATCTCCACCCGGCACAGCCAGAAGAGGACTGGCCACCCCACATAGCCTGGTTCCTCTCTAGGTTTCTTCCTAGGTTTTGGCCTTTCTAGGGAGTTTTTCCTAGCCACCGTGCTTCTACACCTGCATTGCTTGCTGTTTGGGGTTTTAGGCTGGGTTTCTGTACAGCACTTTGAGATATCCGCTGATGTACGAAGGGCTATATAAATAAATTTGATTATTACTGCAGGCTATTACTACAGGCTATGACTACAGGCCATTACTACAGGCTAATACTACAGGTTATTACTACAGGTTATTACTACCGGTTATTACTACAGGCTATTACTGCAGGCTATTACTACAGCTAGTCTCAAATGGTACATATAAACCAAATTCCTAATCATGTCCTCTAATTTCTAGGTAATCCAATTGTATAATTCCCACACAATTTAATTCCATCAACTCAACACACCATTGTCTACTACTGTAATGGTCCACAGTACATATCATTGTAGCCTATTCCACAGCCTACTTCACACATGAAGACTGATAGGCAAGGCTATTGCATCTATTCCCATGACTGAAGTGTTGGGAATGAAACAATCACAATGTTTAACATTCAATTCCAAAATCGTTCATATTCTGAATGGTTGCACTGTATCTATCCATCGTTGGATGTGGGGGATGGACTTCGACTATGATTCGTCCATCTCCGACGCACGTCACCAATGGAGGCGCGGTCTACTGTTTTGATTGACATTGTGTATTCACGGATAGTTAGCTGTGGGACCACGACAGCTAAGGGGGTTTGAATTTCCAACCGGGACAGCCACAGAGGATCACCGCTAATTTACATACACAATTACCGGTAAGTCACGGCACGGCACGGCATGGTTTAGAATGGTCGGTTAAAGTTAATTCTGGAGAGAAACTTTATGTGGAAGGAAAAGCGGACTTTTTGGTCTCAAAGATGGACTTTTGCACGTAAGGAAGTCCAGCCCTATGTGCTTTCCTAGTGTGTGTGTGTCTGTCTGTAGGATATTTATTGGGAAGGGCTTACCTCTCGTCCAATGTGATTGCCTTGCACATGCTTTGAGTGCTTATACCTTTTCTCCACAGTATCTTGACTATGTGAAAGGCTACATAATACTACTCTTCAAATATGCCGGCTACAATGCCCTGGATGGGTAACAAAAATGGCCGCACGTGTGTGACGAGATCACCGTAATCGCGAACAATTGACAGCAAAAACGACCCGATAATTTGGCACGGATGTGGACTACTTGTACGCCCAGTCGTTATTTCCCGTATATCGATCTATTTCTATGTGCGGTAACTGGATATGTGCGTGTATTTCTCGTGCCGCTGATAGGACGTGCGCGCGCGAGGAAGTGGCAGGCAGTCCCACTATCCCATTATAAAATCCGGCACCACACCAGTAGAGAAAATGAGCTGTATTGGAGAAGAGGAGCGTTGCGTACGATTAGATAGGCGAAACATGCCCGTGCCAGGCAGGGAATGAGACAAACCACGGTTGTTTGTTTGTTTGTTGACCACAACAATCAGGCATTGTTTATTTGTGCTGAGCTCGTGAATGGACGTGGGTCGGATCGGGTATAGCCTTGGCATGGCAAAGTCTGGCCCGAGGCAGAGGGCAGTAGACCCATCCTATTGATTTTCCCTCTCAGATTTGTCTGAGTGGGGTGTAGAATCCTGTCTGTCACTACTTAGATGACCATCTGAGTTTGAGAATATCACTGACTATAAAACGGTTAGGTGAATGAGCCTTTTGCCTGTAGTCAATTGTAATTTTTGGGTCATGGTGTCACTAGGCTGGTTTTATACTCAGCTATTTGGGTATTTTTCTGTCAGGCCTAGTTCTAGGGGTGGAGGTGATTGGGGGGTCATCCCTGTAAATAAGCAACATACTGGGGGATGAGGGTTGCAGTCCATCTTAAAAGGTCCAAATCAGCTGTTTTTTAGATCAATATCAAATCATTTCAGGGTAACAATTCACAAAACTGTGATTGTTTTCAATTAAAATGGTCAAGAAGTAACATAGCTTCTTAGCAAAGACCAATTTCCCAAGCAAGAATTTTGTGGGGAGGGGAAAACTGAAAACTGTTATTGGCAGAGAGTTTTGGAATGCTCTTTCTTATTGGTCTATTAACTAATTTACTACCAGGTCATGTCAAAATTCAATCCTTTAGAACAGGCTGAAATGTAAGGCAGTCTTTTCAAACAGCTCAAACACTAAACGGGCATAATCATAATTTGAACATTTTTACAGTATTATTCCAACTTCATAGTGTGGATCTCTTTTATAAATACAGTACCAGTCAAACATTTGGACACCTACTCATTCCAGGGTTTCTTTATTTGGACTATTTCCTACATTGTAGAATAATAGTGAAGACATCAAACTATGAAATAACACATATGGAATCATGTAGTAACCAAAAAGTGTTAAACAAATCAAAATATCTGTTATATTTGAGATTCTTCAAAGTAGCCACCCTTTGCCTTGACAGCTTTGCACACTATTGGCATTCTCTCAACCAGCTTCATGAGGTAGTCACTTGGAATGCATTTCAATTAACAGGTGTGCCTTGTTAAGTTAAATTGTGGAATTTCTTTCCTTAATGTGTTTAAGCCAATCAGGTGTGTTATGACAAGGTTGGGATGCTACTCAGAAGATAGCCCTATTTGGTAAAAATGTTGATGTCGCAACTATTATTCTACGATAGTCAAAATAAAGAAAATCCTGGAATTAGTAGGTGTGTCCAAACTTCTGACTGGTACTGTATACAGTCGTATGAAAAAGTTTGGGCACCCCTGACAATTTCCATGATTTCCATTTATAAATAATTGGGTGTTTGGATCAGCAATTTCATTTTGATCTATCAAATAACTGATGGACACAATAATATTTCAGTAGTGAAATGAGGTTTATTGGATTAACAGAAAATGTGCAATATGCATCAAAACAAAATTAGACAGGTGCATAAATTTGGGCACCCCAATAGAAAAATCACACCAATATTTAGTAGAGCCTCCTTTTGTTAAAATAAGTGTTACGAATCCCTTTTGGCCCGACAGTCTAGAGGGGGATGGTAATGAGACCCGTAACATAACTCATGCAAATTATAATTGTGACAAAGTAAAAGTGAGAACGAAATAACCACAACTACTGAAACTACCGTCAAACTCTAGGTTTATTTGAAAACACATGGTAATGGGGGGGAAGCAGGAAAAGGGGCTGAGCTGGACCCAAGGAAAGAAACAATAAGTATTCAAAAACACCCCTAAGCTAGACTAGCCTACTTTAACAACAGCTAACTAACTAACCAAAAATACAGTGGGTGGTCCGCCCAGTTCTAACTAGTGTATTTAACAAAGTCTACCTACGGGTAGTGTATGCCCATGGGCGACTTGTCTTGGTTTCCCACCAGCAAACAAACAAACAAACACCATAACCAAAAACAATACTCACAGGTGAGGACAAAGTGATATGGAGGTGCTCAAACAAAAGATAGCTCAATACACAAAGAAAATGAACCAGCGAGACCTACAGACATGGCATTTACAGAGAGATTTAGCTCTAGAGCAAACAACTGACAGGGTTTTTAAACCAAGGGAAAGGAACTGTGATTGGGTAGGAAACAGGAGGAGGTGTGTCTTCTGATTGATGATTGGATTGGTGACTGATTGGGGAGTGATGATTTTCACCTGTGAGGGGAGAAGGAGAGAAAAGAACACAGGATACACACACACACACACACACACACACACACACAGCATACTGGTATCCGTAACAAACAGCCTCTAATGAGTGTCTGGATTCTGGACCATTCCTCCTTACAAAACATCTCCAGTTCAGTTAGGTTTGATGGTTGCCGAGCATGGACAGCCCGCTTCAAAACATCCCACAGATTCTCAATGATATTCAGGTCTGGGGACTGGGATGGCCATTCCAGAACATTGTACTTGTTCCTCTGCATAAATGCCCGGGTAGATTTTGAGCAGTGTTTTGGGTCGTTGTCTTGTTGAAATATTCAGCCCCGGCGTAACTTAATTTTGTGACTGATTCTTCAACATTATTCCCAAGAATCTGCTGATATTGAGTGGAATCCATGCGACCCTCAACTTTAACAAGATTCCCAGTACCAGCACTGGCCACACAGCCCCACAGCATGATGGAACGCCCACCAAATTTTACTGTGGGTAGCAAGTGTTTTTCTTGGAATGCTGTGTTCTTTTGCCGCCATGCATAACGTCCCTTGTTATGACCAAATAAATCAATCTTTGTTTCATCAGTCCACAGCACCTTATTCCAAAATGAAGCTGGCTTGTCCAAATGTGCGTTTGCATTCCTCAAGCGACTCGGTTTGTGGTGTGTGTGCAGGAAAGGCTTCTTCTGCATCACTCTCCCATACAGCTTCTCCTTGTGCGAAGTGCGCTGAATTGTTGAACGATGCACAGTGACACCATCTGCAGCAAGATGATGTTGTAGGTCTTTGGAGGTGGTCTGTGGGCTGTTTTTGACCGTTCTCACCATCCTTCGCCTTTTCCTCTCCGATATTTTACTTGGCCTGCCACTTTTGGCCTCAACAAGAACTGTGCCTGTGGTCTTAATTTCCTCACTATGTTCCTCACAGTGGACACTGACAGCTTAAATCTCTGCAATAGCTTTTTGTAGCCTTCCTCTAAACCATAATGTTGAAGAATCTTTGTTTTCAGGTCATTTGAGAGTTATTTTGAGGCCCCCATGTTGCCACTCTTCAGAGGAGAGTGAAAGAGAACAACAACTTGCAATTGGCCTTAAATCGCTTTTCTCATGATTGGATGCACTTGTCTATGAAGTTCAAGGCTTAATGAGCTCACCAAACCAATTGTGTGTTCCAATTAATCAGTGTTAAGTAGTTACAGGTATTCAAATCATCAGAATGACAAGGGTGCACACATTTTTGCATAGCCTATTTTTCACATCTGATTTAATTTCATACAACTTAATATTGCTACGCTAAAAATCTTTGTCTGGACAATACCCCAGTACTCAGCTTTTATTAGAAAATGAATGACAAGCCACTGTGATCAGCTTCTGTGATGACAGAGTAAATTATTATGCAGCCTCAGAGGGGTGCCGGAACATTTTCATACGACTGTATGTATATACTACCGTTCAAAAGTTTGGGGTCACTTAGAAATTTCATAAAATTGATCAGAAATACAGTGTAGACATTGTTAACATTGTAAATTACTATTGCAGCTGGAAACGGCAGATTTTTTATGGAATATCTACAGAGGCCCATTATCAGCAACCACCACTCCTGTGTTCCAATGGCACGTTTTGTTAGCTAATCCAAGTTTATCATTTTAAAAGGCTAATTGACCATTAGAAAACCCTTTTGCAATTATGTTAACACAGCTGAAAACTGTTGTTCTGATTAAAGCAATAAAACTGGCCTTCTTTAGACTAGTTGGGTATCTGGAGCATCAGTGTTGGTGGGTTCAATTACAGGCTCAAAATGGCCAGAAACAAATAACTTTCTTCTCAAATGCGTCAGTCTATTCTTGTTCTGAGAAATTAATGCTATTTCATGCGAGAAATTGCCAAGAAACTGAAGATCTTGTACAACGCTGGCCTTCTAGGCAGATTTGCAAAGAAAAAGCCATATCTCAGACTAGCCAATAAAAATAAAAGATTAAGATGGGCAAAAGAACACAGACACTTCACTGTTGACGTTGAGACTGCTGTTTTACGGGTACTATTTAATGAAGCTGCCAGTTGAGGACTTGTGAGGCATCTGTTTCTCAAACAAGACTCTGTGATGTACTTGTCCTCTTTCTCAGTTGTGCACCAGGGCCTCCCATTCCTCTTTCTATTCCGGTTAGACCCAGTTTGCGCTGTTCTGTGAAGAGAGTAGTACACAGCATTGTATGAGATCTTCAGTTTCTTGGCAATTTCTCGCATGGAATAGCCTTAATTTCTCAGAACAAGAATAAACTGATGAGTTTCAGAAGAAGGTCTTTGTTTCTGACCATTTTGAGCCTGTAATCGAACCCACAAATGCTCCAGATACTTAACTAGTCTAAAGAAGGCCAGTTTAATTGCTTCTTTAATCAGAACAACAGTTTTCAGCTGTGCCAACATAACTGAAAACGGGTTTTCCAATAATCAATTTGCATTTTAAAATGATAAACTTGGATTAGCTAACACAATGTGCCGTTGGAACACAGGAGTGATGGTTGCTGATAATGGGCCTCTGTAGATATTCCATAAAAAATCAGCCGTTTCCAGCTACAATATTCATTTACAACATGAACAATGTCTACACTGTATTTCTGATCAATTTGATGTTATTTTAATGGACAGAAAATTGGCTTTTCATCAAAAACAAGGACATTTATAAGTGACCCCAAACTTTTGAACGGTAGTGTATATAGTAGTACACACACTTGGTGTACAAAACATAAGGAACACCTGCTCTTTCCATGACACACACTGAGTGTACAAAACATTAAGAACACCTGCTGTTTTTATGACATACACAGAGTTTGCAAAACATTAAGAACACCTGCTCTTTCCATGACATACACTGAGTTTGCAAAACATTAAGAACACCTGCTCTTTCCATGACATACACTGACATACACTGAGCTTCAAAACAAGGCATCAGGATAGATAATGATACTGTATTATAGGTAGACATGTACATGAAGACTGGGTAAAGAGATTAGACATCAGGATAGATAATGATACTGTATTATAGGTAGACATGTACATGAAGACTGGGTAAAGTAACTAGACATCAGGATAGATAATGATACTGTATTATAGGTAGACATGTACATGAAGACTGGGTAAAGTAACTAGGCATCAGGATAGATAATACGAGCAAAATAAAAACTTAGTAGCAGCAGCATATGATATGAAGTTAAAAGCATGTGTGTTTGTGTTGTGTCAGCATGTGCGTGTGTGCTTGTTTTCGGTATGCGCGTGTGTGTGCGTATGTAGCGTATGTGAATGTGTGTGGGTTTTGTGTCAGTGTAATGTGTGTGTGTGTCTGTGTGTGTTTATATAGTCTTTTGACTCCCTTATTCTGTGCACGTAGGCAGAGTATTTGGCTTTGTACTGGTTGGTTTACAGTTTGTTTACTTAATGCTCTGCTGCCCTTATAGGAAAAGAATACAGCGGACTAGCAGCAGGCTCCTGCTTTCCCCAGAATGAATCACCCAAGAACAGCCAGAGAGACCAATGTGACCTATGCCTCAAACTCATGTCTGGCCGTGTCTAGACTTGACAGTTCATGCAGCTTTAGTATTCTGATCTTCGAGTTGTGGTCATGGACTTCTGAACGTGTCATGCTTCTACACCTACAGTTAAATGTGTCTACCGTGTCCACAGTGTGTCCGGATGACCTTTTCCCTCGCTATATTCAAATGCCACTATGCATTCTACAAACGGTGAAATAGGAACAATATGATAACACAACAACAACTAATGGCAGCAGCTAACTACTGTATATAACTTGCCAGCTAACCTCTGTAGCTAGCCAGCAAGCTAGCAAACAACAGTACAGGGATTGCAAATTGGTTAGCATAACTCTAGCCCCAAAAATATATATTTTCTAAATATTAGCTAGCTGGCTAGCATTTATGAGTCCAGCAAACATGAGGTGTTGACAAGCTGAATGCACTGAGCTGTCTGTTTAAACTACTAGCACACAGCCATGCAAAAGAGGTCTCTTCACAATCTAGAAGTCCAGAACAGACTATGGGAGGCGCACAGTACTACATAGAGCCATGACTACATGGAACTCTATTCCACATCAGGTAACTGATGCAAGCAGTAGCATCAGATTTAAAAAACAGATAAAAATACACCTTATGGAACAGTTAGTACTGTGAAGACACACACACAGGTACAGACACATGCAAAATAAACACTTAGCACAGCAGCATACATTGTAATATTGTTTTATAGTGGTATTATATATTTTGTATTGTAGATATGTAGTGGTGTAGTAATGTAATGTACAATAATGTACTGTTTTATCTTTTTTGTTTTATGTGTGATGTACGTGCCTTCATGTGTTTGGACCCCAGGAAGAGTAGCTGCTGCCTTGGCAGAAACTAATGGGCATCCTTAATAAACCCCAGGAAGAGTAGCTGCTGCCTTGGCAGCAACTAATGGGCATCCTTAATAAACCCGAGGAAGAGTAGCTGCTGCCTTGGCAGAAACTAATGGGCAGCCTTAATAAACCCCAGAAAGAGTAGCTGCTGCCTTGGCAGCAACTAATGGGCATCCTTAATAAACCCCAGGAAGAGTAGCTGCTGCCTTGGCAGAAACTAATGGGCATCCTTAATAAACCCCAGAAAGAGTAGCTGTTGCCTTGGAAGCAACTAATGTGCAGCCTTAATAAACCCCAGAAAGAGTAGCTGCTGCCTTGGGATTGCAACTAATGGGCATCCTTAAAAAATAAACCCCAGGAAGAGCTAGCTGGCTAGCATTTATGAGGCAGCAACTAATGGGCATCCTTAATAAACCCCAGGAAGCAAAAGAGCTGCTGCCTTGGCAGCAACTAATGGGCATCCTTAATAAACCCCAGGAAGAGTAGCTGCTGCCTTGGCAGAAACTAATGGGCATCCTTAATAAACCCCAGAAAGAGTAGCTGTTGCCTTGGAAGCAACTAATGTGCAGCCTTAATAAACCCCAGAAAGAGTAGCTGCTGCCTTGGCAGAAACTAATGGGCATCCTTAATAAACCCCAGAAAGAGTAGCTGCTGCCTTGGCAGAAACTAATGGGCATCCTTAATAAACCCCAGAAAGAGTAGCTGTTGCCTTGGAAGCAACTAATGGGCATCCTTAATAAACCCCAGAAAGAGTAGCTGCTGCCTTGGCAGAAACTAATGGGCAGCCTTAATACACCCCAGGAAGAGTAGCTGCTGCCTTGGCAGCAACTAATGTGAAGCCTTAATAAACCCCAGGAAGAGTAGCTGCTGCCTTGGCAGGAACTAATGGGCATCCTTAATAAACCCCAGGAAGAGTAGCTGCTGCCTTGGCAGGAACTAATGGGCAGCCTTAATATCCCCAGGAAGAGTAGCTGCTGCCTTGGCAGCAACTAATGGGCATCCTTAATAAACCCCAGGAAGAGTAGCTGCTGCCTTGGCAGGAACTAATGGGCATCCTTAATAAACCCCAGGAAGAGTAGCTGCTGCCTTGGCAGGAACTAATGGGCAGCCTTAATAAACCCCAGGAAGAGTAGCTGCTGCCTTGTCAGGAACTAATGGGCAGCCTTAATAAACCCCAGGAAGAGTAGCTGCTGCCTTGGCAGAAACTAATGGGAAGCCTTAATAAACCCCAGGAAGAGTAGCTGCTGCCTTTGCAGGAACTAATGGAGATCATTAATAAATAAAAATACAAAGATACTTTTGTGCTTCTAGACCAATCTTTTCAATGCGATCTTTGTTTTCTGATAGCAGAAGTTGCATGTAAGTGTCAAGTGTAGACACAACCTCTGTCTCACACCCAAAGAGGGACAGGGACCGTCCCAAATGGCACCCTATTCCTTATTTACACCCCTTTTATTGCCGATACGGAGCCCCGCCGATCCATCACGACTGGACTACCAACGTAATCCGCACTAGTTTTTTTTTCAACAGGCTCCTCCGTTGTGACGTCCCCCGAATGCCCATCTGCTAGCCGCAGCACACTAGCTGTCTAGAGCATACCAGACTGTTTGCTGAAGTGGTCCATCAGTCAATTTCTTGGGCTACAATACCTATTTTGCCAATTGGCCTGGACCCTTTTACAACACGGACCCCTGCTGATCTATCATGACTGGTCTGCTGACGTAACCGCACAAGGGGGCTACAACAGACTTCTTTCATCGCAACGTCCCTCTAAGGCCCTTCTGCTATCCCTGGCCCACTAGCTGTCTGAATCGCCATGTCTCCAGCCCGTCCAGCTACTCATTGGACCCTATGATCACTCGGCTATGCATTCCTCTCCCTAATGTCAATATTCCTTGTCCATTGCTGTTTTGGTTAGTGATTATTGTCATATTTCACTGTAGAGACTCCAGCCCTGCTCAATATGCCTTAGCTAACCCTCTTGTCCCACCTCCCACACATGCGGTGACCTCACCTGGTTTAATTGATGTCTCTAGAGACAATACCACTGTATTCACATCCTACCATACCCTTGTCTGTACATTATGCATTGAATCTATTCTACCACACCCAGAAACCTGCTCCTTTTACTCTCTGTTTACAAACGTACTAGACAACCAGTTCTTATAGCCTTTAGTCGTATCCTTATCCTACTCCTCCTCTGCTCCTCTGGTGATGTAGAGGTTAATCCAGGCCTCTTCAGTGCCTAGCTACACTCCCATTCCCCAGGCGCTCTCATTTGTTGACTTCTGTAACCGTAAAAGCCTTGGTTTCATGCATGTTAACATTAGGTGCCTCCTCCCCAAGTTTGTTTTATTCACTGCTATAGCACACTCTGCCAACCCGGATGTCCTAGCCGTGTCTGAATCCTGGTTTAGGAAGGCCACCAAAAACCCTGAAATTTCCATCTCTAACTAGAAACTTACAGTGTCCCAGAAAAAGTTCTGGGACACTGTAAAGTCCATGGAGTATAAGAGCACCTCCTCCCAGCTGAAGCTAGGAAACACTGTCACCACCGATAAATCCACAATAATTGAGAATTTCAACAAGCATTTTTCTACGGATGGCCATGCTTTCCACCTGGCCACCCCTACCCTGGTCAACAGCCCTGCACCCCCCACAGCAACTTTCCCAAGCCTCCCCATTTCTCCTTCACCAAAATCCAGATATCTGATGTTCTGAAAGAGCTGCAAAATCTGGATCCTTACAAATCAGCAGGGCTAGACAATCTGGACCCTCTCTTTCTAAAATTATCAGCCGAAATTGTTGCAACCCCTATTACTAGCCTGTTCAACCTCTCTTTCGTATCGTCTGAGATCCCCAAAGATTGGAAAGCTGCCGCGGTCATCCCCCTCTTCAAAGGGGGAGACACTCTAGAGCCAAACTGCTACAGATCTATATCTATCCTATCCTGCCTTTCTTTTTTTGTGTGTGTTTTTAAAACATTTTTTACCCCTTTTTCGTGGTGTCCAATTGTTTACACAACCCAACCAACCGCACTGCTTCTTAATACAGCGCTCATCCAACCCGGAAGCCAGCCGCACCAATGTGTCGGAGGAAACACTGTGCACCTGGCAACCTTGGTTAGCGCGCACTGCGCCCGGCCCGCCACAGGAGTCGCTGGTGAGCGATGAGACAAGGACATCCTTACCGGCCAAGCACTCCCTAACCCGGACGACGCTAGGCCAATTGTGCGTCTCCCCACGGACCTCCCGGTCGCGGCCAGTTACGACAGAGCCTGGGCGCGAACCCAGATTCTCTGATGGCACAGCTGGCTCTGCAGTACAGCACCCTTAACCACTGCGCCACCCGGGAGGCCCTACCCTGCCTTTCTAAGGTCTTCGAAAGCCAGGTTAACAAACAGATCACCGACAATTTCGAATCCCATCCTACCTTCTCCGCTATGCAATCTGGTTTCTGAGCTGGTCATGGGTGCACCTCAGCCACACTCAAGGTCCTAAACGATATCATAACCGACATCGATAAGAGACAATACTGTAGAGCTGTATTCATTGACCTGGCCAAGGCTTTCGACTCTGTCAATCACCACATTCTTATCTGCAGACTCAACAGCCTTGGTTTCTCAAATGACTGCCTCGCCTGGTACACCAACCTCTTCTCTGATAGAGTTCAGTGGGTCAAATCGGAGGGCCTGTTGTTCGGACCTCTGGCAGTCTCTATGGGGGTGCCACAGGGTTCAATTCTCGGGTCGACTCTTTTCTCTGTATACATCAATGATGTCGCTCTTGCTGCTGGTGATCTGGATCTCTGATCCACCTCTACGCAGACAACAGCATTCTGTATACTTCTGGCCCTTATTTGGACACTGTGTTAACTAACCTCCAAACGAGCTTCAATGCCATACAACTCTCCTTCCGTGGCCTCCAACTGCTCTTAAATGCAAGTAAAACTAAATGCATGCTCTTCAACCAATTGCTGCCCGCACCTGCCCGCCTGTCCAGCATCACTACTTTGGACGTTTCTGACTTAGAATATGTGGACAACTACAAATACCTAGGTGTCTGGTTAGACTGTAAACTCTCTTTCCAGACTTACATTAAGCATCTCTAATCCAAAATGAATCTTGAATCGGCTTCCTATTTCGCAACAAAGCATCCATCACTCCCCCAAACATACCTCCGTAAAACTGACTATCCTGCTAATCCTCGACTTCGGCAATGTCATTTACAAAATAGCCTCCAACACTCTACTCAGCAAAATTTTGTCACCAAAGCCCCATATACTACCCACCACTGCAACCTGTATGCTCTCATTGGCTGGCCCTCGCCTCATATTCTTCACCAAACCCACCCACTCCAGGTCATCTATAAGTCTTTGCTAGGTAAAGCCCCACCTTATCTCAGCTCACTGGTCACCATAGCAGCACCCACCCGTAGCCCGCGCTCCAGCAGGTATATTTCACTGATCACTCCTAAAGCCATTTTCCTCCTTTGGCCCCCTTCCCTTCCAGTTCCCGAAGCCTCTCCTGTGTTGTCTTGGCTGTGTGCTTAGGGTCGTTGTCCTTTTGGAAGGTGAACATTTTCCACATTCGGAGGTCCTGAGTGCTCTGGAGCTCTCTGTACTTTGCTCCGTTAATCTTTCCCTCGATCCTGACTCGTCTCCCAGTCCCTGCTGCTGAAATACATTCCAACAGCAAGATGCTGCCACCACCGTGCTTCACCGTAGGGATGGTGCCAGGTTTACTCCAGACTTGACGCTTGGCATTCAGGCCAAAGAGTTCAATCTTGGTTTCATCAGACGAGATAATCTTGTTTCTCAGGGTCTGAGAGTCCTTTAGGTGCCTTTTGGCCAACTCCAAGTGGGCTGTCATGTGCGTTTTACTGAGGAGTGGCTTCCGTCGGGCCACTCTACCATGAAGGCCTGATTGGTGGAGTGCTGCAGAGATGGTTGTCCTTCTGGAAGGTTCTCCCATCTCCGCAGAGAAAATATGGAGCTCTGTTAGAGTGACCATCGGGTTCTTGGCCACCTCCCTGACCAATGCCCCTCTCCCCCGATTGCTCAGTTTGGCAGGGCGGCCAGCTCTAAGAAGAGTCTTGTTGGTTCCAAACTAATTCCATTTAAGAATGATGGAGGCCACTGTGTTCTTTGGGACCTTCAATGCTGAAGAAAGTTTTGGTACCGTTCCCAGATCCGTGCCTCAACATAATCCTGTCTCGGAGCTCTACGGACCATTCCTTTGACGTCATGGCTTGGTTTTTGCTCTGACGTGCATTGTCAACTGTGGGACCTTATCTAGACAGGTGTCGAAACATCTGAAGAATGATCAATGGAAACAGGATGCACCTGAGCTCAATTTTGAGTCTCATAGCAAAGAGTCTTAATACAGTACTTAAGTAAATAAGGTATTTCTGTTTTTGATTTTTAATACATTTGCACAAAAAAAATAAAACCTGTTTTTACTTTGTCATTATGGGGTATTTTGCGTAGATTGTGTTGTTTGTGTCGCACAGCTTTGCTTTATCTTGGCCAGGTTGCAGTTGTAAATGAGAACTTGTTCTCAACTGACCTACCTGGTTAAATAAAGGTAAAATAAAATGTTAAAAAATGGATGAGGAAAAACATTTATTGAATACATTCTAGAATAAGGCTGTAACGTAACAAAATGTGGAAAAAGTGAAGGTTCTGAATTCTATCCACAAGGGTAGGCCATTACATTCAACATTTTAATAAAACAACAGTTTAATGACAGTTTTTATGATCGTGCCCCATAAAAAAGCGCTAGTCTACACATCTTCCATAGACGGTCACACATTTCTGCTCGTCTCTCGCACCTCCCCCCAACAAGCAGGGCACCGGTCCCCCAACAAGCAGAGCACAGGGCACCGGTCCCCCAAACCCCCCAACAAGCAGAGCGCAGGGCACCGGCTCCCCACACCCCACGCCCCCAACAAGCAGAGCGCAGAGCGCAGAGCACTGGCACCCCCACCCCACCCCCCGAACAAGCAGAGCGCAGCGCACTGGCTCCCCCCACCCCCCAACAAGCAGAGCGCAGAGCACTGGCTCCCCCCAACCCCCAACAAGCAGAGCGCAGAGCACTGGCTCCCCCCAACCCCCAACAAGCAGAGTGCAGAGCACTGGCTCCCCCAACCCACCCCCAACAAGCAGAGCGCAAGGCACCGGCTCCCCCCACCCCACCAATAAGCAGAGCGCAGGGCATCGTCTCTTTAAAACACATGTATTTTGACCATCTGGATATCGGAAAAATGCCCATCCATATTAGTTGGTAGGAGCCCTGACAGGAGAGAGGCTGGAGGAAGACAGTAGCTGGTAGGAGCCCTGACAGGAGAGAGGCTGGAGGAAGACAGTAGCTTGTAGGAGCCCTGACAGGAGAGAGGCTGGAGGAAGACAGTAGCTGGTAGGAGCCCCGACAGGAGAGAGGCTGGAAGAAGACAGTAGCTGGTAGGAGCCCTGACAGGAGAGAGGCTGGGGGAAGACAGTAGCTGGTAGGAGCTCTGACAGGAGAGAGGCTGGATGAAGACAGTAGCTGGTAGGAGCCCTGACAGGAGAGAGGCTGGATGAAGACAGTAGCTGGTAGGAGCCCTGACAGGAGAGAGGCTGGAGGAAGACAGTAGCTGGTAGGAGCCCTGACAGGAGAGAGGCTGGAGGAAGACAGTTGCTGGTAGGAGCCCTGACAGGAGAGAGGCTGGAGGAAGACCACGGGTCATGTGACACCATGAGTTATGTCATGACATGAGATGCTGCTGGTTATGCCTGTTGCTCGTTAAGGGCTGGGGATTGTAGGGAGCGGTGTGTGTGAACTGGGGGTTGTGAAGAGCGGTGTGTGTGTACTGGGGGATGTGAAGAGCGGTATGTGTGTACTGGGGGTTGTGAACTGCCAGCTAGGTATGTGTGTACTGGGGGATGTGAAGAGCGGTATGTGTGTCACTGGGGGATGTGAAGACCATACAAACGCGGTATGTGTGTACTGGGGGATGTGAAGAAGCGGTGTGTGTCCCTCGTTCTTGGCACTGGGGGATGTGAAGAGCGGTGTGTGTGTACTGGGGTTGTGAAGAGCGGTATGTGTGTACTGGGGGATGTGAACCTCTCACAGTTCTGGGCGACCTCCCCACGTCCCCCTTCCTCTCTGCCCCTTCTTTCCACTCCTTTCCTTGGACCTCATCCTCTCACCTTCCCCCCTACCACAAGAGCGGTATGTGTGTACTGGGGATGTGAAGAGCGGTGAGTGTGAACTGGGGGATGTGAAGAGCGGTGTGTGTGTACTGGGGGATGTGAAGATCTGCGGAAGCTATGTGTGTACTGGGGGATGATCCTCGACGGGTTCTGGTGTGTGTGAACTGGGGGTTGTGAAGAGACGGTGTGTGTGAACTGGGGGATGTGAAGACCAGTATCCCTTCTTTCTTTCTCTCCAAAACTCTTGGTGTGTGTACTGGGGTTGTGAAGGAGCGGTATGTGTGTCTCATCTGGGGGATGTGAAGAGCGGTGTGTCTGTACTGGGGGATGTCTCCTCACCACGAAGAGAGGTATGTGTGTACTGGGGGATGTGAAGAGCGGTGTGTGTGTACTGGGGGTTGTGAAGAGCGGTATGTGTGTACTGGGGGATGTGAAGAGCGGTGTGTGTGTACTGGGGGTTGTGAAGAGCGGTATGTGTGTACTGGGGGATGTGAAGTGCGATGTGTGTGAACTGCGGGTTGTGAAGAGAGGTATGTGTGTACTGGGGGATGTGAAGAGAGGTGTGTGTGAACTGGGGGATGTGAAGAGCGGTATGTGTGTACTGGGGGATGTGAAGAGCGGTATGTGTGTACTGGGGGATGTGAAGAGCGGTGTGTGTGTACTGGGGGTTGTGAAGAGTGGTGTGTGCGTACTGGGGGTTGTGAAGAGTGGTGTGTGCGTACTGGGGGTTGTGAAGAGCGGTATGTGTGTACTGGGGGATGTGAAGAGAGGTGTGTGTGTACTGGGGGTTGTGAAGAGTGGTGTGTGCGTACTGGGGGTTGTGAAGTGTGGTGTGTGCGTACTGGGGGTTGTGAAGAGCGGTGTGTGTGTACACCACACCCACACCACACCATACCACACACACACACACACACACACACACACACACACCACACCAAATCAAATGTATTTATATAGCCCTTCGTACATCAGCTGACTCAAAGTGCTGTACACACCCAAACAGGTGTAGAAGCACCACACCCACACACACACACACACACACCACCACACCACACACACACCACAACACTACACACACACACACACACACACCACACCACCACCACACACCACACACACACCACCACCACACACACACACACACACACCACACCACCACACCCACACCACACACACACACACCCACACCACCACACACACCACAACACACCACACACACACAGTCAACACTGCTGTTCTATTTCTATTCTATTTTTCCAACTGATCTACTGAGACACAATTCACTTTAAATTGTAAATACACTCATACTTGACATAGCACATTCATTATTGATACTATATATCCTATTGTGTACATACCCATTTTATTACAATGCATACTACCTTCTTACTTACTTGTTATTTTCAATAGACTTTTGATTATTATTGATATTTGCTTTGCCTTGTTGAGGGAGCTTGCAAGTATGCAATTCATGGCACCGTTTATACCTGATGTAATCTGTGTACGTTACGAATAAACTTTTATTTGAGTTTTGTCGTAACCACTCTGAATGAGAACGTCTTCTTAAAATGACAAAAATATAAATGTAATGGTGATGGGATTGATAAATATGATTCTTGTTGTTTGAATAACTGTATTAAATATTATTCATGTGTTAAGATGGCCATCTTGTTTCTGGCAGTGTAATCCTCTTATCTAGAGGAACACAGCCTGACCTACATGTACTGGGGCTAGTGGTAGAGGGTTCTCTCTCTGTCTCTCTCTGTCTCTCCGTGTCTGACTCTGTGTCTCTCTCTCTGTCTCTCCGTGTCTCACTCTGTGTCTCACTCTGTGTCTCACTCTGTGTCCCACTCTGTGTCTCTGTCTCTATCAGTCTCACTCTGTCTCTCTCTCTGTCTTTCTCTCTGTCTCAGTCTCTGTGTCTCTGTCTCACTCTGTCTCTCTCTGTCTTTCTCTCTGTCTGTCTCTCTTTGTCTCTGTCTCCCTTTGTCTCTGTCTCTTTCTGTCTCTGTCTCTCCCTGTCTTTCTATCGCTCAGTCTGTCTCTCCCTGTCTTTCTATTGCTCAGTCTCTGTCTCTGTCTGTATATGTTGGGTTTAGTTTGGTTGTAGAAAAGTCATTAGGGATTGGATCAACAAGCCCCTCCCCACCCATATCCCCTCTCTTACCACACACACAGCATACCCCACTATCTAACCATAGGCTGCTTGAATTGAATAACTCTGATAATAATATCTGTGAGTGTACAGGCTATAGTAGCGATGTTGCAGTGAATAAAGTTGACTAATTCCTTTGCGATACCCCAGGAGTTCTAGCAGCCAGCTGTGCTCGGGAGGGCATTGTGGCTCCAAGGCAATCCGGGTTACTGGCCTCCTTTTGTGATTCTCAATTGACTGAGAGAAACCCAGAGTGACGGCTATTACTCAGTCCTCCCTGGCTCTGCCTCCTTGTGCTGGGGAGATGGGGAGAGAGAGAGAAGTAATGGTCACCCACAGTAGTTTGTGTGTGCATGAATGGACATGGCCTTAAGATGCATATTGTGTTTGTTTCGTTTGACATTTGAGGATGTAGCATAGTAAAGCATACAATTAAATGAATAGAGCGTTCACACATACTGAGTAGCAAAACACTACAGTGGGCATTACAGTTAGTAACATTTTCATTTAGATCTCAGTCTAGCTTTGGTCCTCCCATAAGGATCACCAGAATGAATGGCTGTGTTGCCAGCTATTTCTGAATGATTCTCTGTGCTTTTAATGCTGTGTGCTGCGTAACACAGAGATGATCTGTGGTGGCGTTTTGCACAAACACAGACACTGATCCTTCATAATCCCTCCATCACGAGCTGTCCGTCATCTGTCTGCTGGGAAACCAGAGCAAGGGGAGGGCTCTGGTTGGCTGCTGGGAAACCAGAGGCAAGGGGAGGGCTCTGGTTGGCTGCTGGGAAACCAGAGGCAAGGGGAGGGCTCTGGTTGGCTGCTGGGAAACCAGAGGCAAGGGGAGGGCTCTGGTTGGCTGCTGGGAAACCAGAGCAAGGGGAGGGCTCTGGTTGGCTGCTGGGAAACCAGAGCAAGGGGAGGGCTCTGGTTGGCTGCTGGGAAACCAGAGGCAAGGGGAGGGCTCTGGTTGGTTGTTGGTTCACACCCGTCCCTGACCAGCCAATGGACTTGTGCTCGTGACCACTTCCTTAGGCTGCTTTCTGTATTCTCTATGGTCAAAATTAATGCTTGAGTGATTTTGTATGTTTGTGTCTGCGGAGGCAGCCTCTCTCCTTGCTCTTCTCTTTTTCAAGACCTATGTAGCCTATGTGTTCGCTTCCACTTCCCTCTCTTCTTCTCTCCTTCTCAGGGGTGCACCCACTCTGTCCTCTCCATAAAGGCCCTTCAAGGACTGAACATATTCTCTCACCCTAAAGTGTGTGTCCTCTCAACGTGTTCACTCCTTTCCTCTCCTATCCTCTCAACTTGTTCACTCCTTTCCTCTCCTATCCTCTCAACTTATTCACTCCTTTCCTCTCCTCTCCTATTCTCTCAACCAGTTCACTCATCTCCTCTCCTATCCTCTCAACCAGTTCACTCCTTTCCTCTCCTCTCAACCAGTTCACTCCTTTCCTCTGCTCTTCTATCCTCTCAACCAGTTCACTCCTTTCCTCTCCTATTCTCTCAACCAGTTCACTCCTTTCCTCTCCTCTCCTATCCTCTCAACCAGTTCACTCCTTTCCTCTCCTCTCAACCAGTTCACTCCTTTCCTCTGCTCTTCTATCCTCTCAACCAGTTCACTCCTTTCCTCTCCTCTCCTATCCTCTCAACCAGTTCACTCCTTTCCTCTCCTCCCAACCAGTTCACTCCTTTCCTCTGCTCTTCTATCCTCTCAACCAGTTCACTCATTTCCTCTCCTCTTCTATCCTCTCAACCAGTTCACTCCTTTCCTCTCCTCTCCTATTCTCTCAACCAGTTCACTCCTTTCCTCTCCTCGCCTATCCTCTCAACCAGTTCACTCCTTTCCTCTCCTCTCCTATTCTCTCAACCAGTTCACTCCTTTCCTCTCCTCGCCTATCCTCTCAACCAGTTCACTCATTTCCTGTCCTCTCAACCAGTTTACTCCTTTCCTCTCCTCGCCTATCCTCTCGACCAGTTCACTCCTTTCCTCTCCTCGCCTATCCTCTCAACCAGTTCTCTCCTTTCCTCTCCTCTCCTATCCTCTCAACCAGTTCACTCCTTTCCTCTCCTCTCAACCAGTTCATTCCTTTCCTCTGCTCTTCTATCCTCTCAATCAGTTCACTCATTTCCTCTCCTTTCCTTTCCTATCCTCTCAACCAGTTCACTCATTTCATCTCTTCTCCTATCCTCTAAACCAGTTCACTCCTTTCCTCTCCTCTCCTATCCTCTCAACCAGTTCACTCATTTCCTCTCCTCTCCTATCCTCTCAACCAGTTCACTGCTTTCATCTCCTCTCCTATCCTCTCAACTTGTTCACTTCTTTCCTCTCCTCTCCTCTCAACCAGTTCACTCCTTTCCTCTCCTCTCCTCTTAACTTGTTCACTCCTTTCCTCTCATATTCTCTCAACCAGTTCACTCCTTTCCTCTCCTCTCATATTCTCTCAACCAGTTCACTCCTTTCCTCTCCTCTCATATTCTCTCAAAGAGTTCACTCCTTTCCTCTCCTCTCCTATCCTCTCAACCAGTTCACTCCTTTCCTCTGCTCTTCTATCCTCTCAACCAGTTCACTCCTTTCCTCTCCTATCCTCTCAACCAGTTCACTCCTTTCCTCTGCTCTTCTATCCTCTCAACCAGTTCACTCATTTCCTCTCCTCTTCTATCCTCTCAACCAGTTCACTCCTTTCCTCTCCTCGCCTATCCTCTCAACCAGTTCACTCCTTTCCTCTCCTCTCCTATCCTCTCAACCAGTTCACTCCTTTCCTCTCCTCTCCTATCCTCTCAACCAGTTCACTCCTTTCCTCTCCTCTCAACCAGTTCACTCCTTTCCTCTCCTCTCCTATCCTCTCAACCAGTTCACTCCTTTCCTCTCCTCTCCTATCCTCTCAACCAGTTCACTCCTTTCCTCTCCTATCCTCTCAACCAGTTCACTCCTTTCCTCTCCTCGCCTATCCTCTCAACCAGTTCACTCCTTTCCTCTCCTCGCCTATCCTCTCAACCAGTTCACTCATGTCCTATCCTCTCAACCAGTTCACTCCTTTCCTCTCCTCGCCTATCCTCTCAACCAGTTCACTCCTTTCCTCTTCTCTCCTATCCTCTCAACCAGTTCACTCCTTTCCTCTCCTCTCAACCAGTTCACTCCTTTCCTCTGCTCTTCTATCCTCTCAAACAGTTCACTCCTTTCCTCTCCTCTTCTATCCTCCCAACCAGTTCACTCTTTTCCTCTCCTCTCAACCAGTTCACTCCTTTCCTCTCCTCGCCTATCCTCTCAACCAGTTCACTCATGTCCTATCCTCTCAACCAGTTCACTCCTTTCCTCTCCTCGCCTATCCTCTCAACCAGTTCACTCCTTTCCTCTTTTCTCCTATCCTCTCAACCAGTTCACTCCTTTCCTCTCCTCTCAACCAGTTCACTCCTTTCCTCTGCTCTTCTATCCTCTCAAACAGTTCACTCCTTTCCTCTGCTCTTCTATCCTCTCAAACAGTTCACTCCTTTCCTCTCCTCTTCTATCCTCCCAACCAGTTCACTCCTTTCCTCTCCTCTCCTATCCTCTCAACCAGTTCACTCCTTTCCTCTCCTCGCCTATCCTCTCAACCAGTTCACTCCTTTCCTCTCCTCGCCTATCCTCTCAACCAGTTCACTCCTGTCCTATCCTCTCAACCAGTTCACTCCTTTCCTCTCCTCGCCTATCCTCTCAACCAGTTCACTCCTTTCCTCTTCTCTCCTATCCTCTCAACCAGTTCACTCCTTTCCTCTCCTCTCAACCAGTTCACTCCTTTCCTCTGCTCTTCTATCCTCTCAATCAGTTCACTCATTTCCTCTCCTCTCCTATCCTCTCAACCAGTTCACTCCTTTCCTCTCCTCTCAACCAGTTCACTCCTTTCCTCTCCTCTTCTATCCTCTCAACCAGTTCACCCCTTTCCTCTTCTCTTTTATCCTCTCAACTAGTACACTCCTTTCCTCTCCTATCCTCGTAACTATTTCACTCCTCTCCTATCCTCTTAACTAGTTCACTCCTCTCCTATCCTCTTAACGAGTTCACTCCTCTCCTCTCTTAAGACCTTAGTGTCACCCCCTCATCTCGTCTCCTCCTCTAAGATCTTACTCTGTGCCCTTTCATCTCCTCTCCTCTAAAAACTTTTGCCATCTCTCTCACCTCTCCACTTCTTTGTCTACTCTTCCTCTTCTCATTCTCTCTCTTTCCCTTCCACTTCTTTGTCATCTCCTCTTCTTCTCTTTCCTCTCCACTTCTTCAAGTGTCCCCTCTCTCCTCCTCCCTCCTGTCCACTTCTTTAAGTGCCCTCTCTCTCCTTCTCTCTCCTGCCCACTTCGTTAAGTGTCCTCTCTCTCCTCCTTCTCTCTCCTGGCCACTTCTTTAAGTGTCCTCTCTCCTTCTTCTCTCTCCTGTCCAGTTTTTTAAGTTTCCTCTCTCCTTCTTCTCTCTCCTGTCCAGTTCTTTAAGTTTCCTCTCTCCTTCTTCTCTCTCCTCTCCAGTTCATTAAGTTTCCTCTCTCCTTCTCTCTCCTGTCCAGTTCTTTAAGTTTCCTCTCTCCTTCTTCTCTCTCCTCTCCAGTTCATTAAGTTTCCTCTCTCCTTCTCTCTCCTGTCCAGTTCTTTAAGTTTCCTCTCTCCTTCTTCTCTCTCCTGTCCAGTTCTTTAAGTTTCCTCTCTCCTTCTTCTCTCTCCTGTCCAGTTCATTACGTTTCCTCTCTCCTTCTTCACTCTCCTGTCCAGTTCTTTACGTTTCCTCTCTCCTTCTCTCTCCTGTCCAGTTCATTAAGTTTCCTCTCTCCTTCTTCTCCCTCCTGTCCAGTTCATTATAAGTTTCCTCTCTCCTTCTTCTCTCTCCTCTCCAGTTCGTTAAGTTTCCTCTCTCCTTCTGTCTCCTGTCAAGTTCTTTAAGTTTCCTCTCTCCTTCTCTCTCCTGTCAAGTTCATTAAGTTTCCTCTCTCCTTCTTCTCTCTCCTGTCCAGTTCTTTAAGTTTCATCTCTCCTTCTTCTCTCTCCTGTCCAGTTTGTTAAGTTACTTCTCTCCTTCTTCTCTCTCCTGTCCAGTTCATTATGTTTCCTCTCTCCTTCTTCTCTCTCCTGTCCAGTTCTTTAAGTTTCCTCTCTCCTTCTTCTCTCTCCTGTCCAGTTCATTAAGTTTCCTCTCTCCTTCTTCTCTCTCCTGTCCAGTTCATTACGTTTCCTCTCTCCTTATTCTCTCTCCTGTCCAGTTCTTTAAGTTTCCTCTCTCCTTCTTCTCTCTCCTGTCCAGTTCATTAAGTTTCCTCTCTCCTTCTTCTCTCTCCTGTCCAGTTCTTTAAGTTTCCTCTCTCCTTCTTCTCTCTCCTGTCCAGTTCATTAAGTTTCCTCGCTCCTTCTTCTCCCTCCTGTCCAGTTCATTAAGTTTCCTCTCTCCTTCTTCTCTCTCCTGTCCAGTTCATTACGTTTCCTCTCTCCTTCTTCACTCTCCTGTCCAGTTCTTTACATTTCCTCTCTCCTTCTCTCTCCTGTCCAGTTCATTAAGTTACCTCTCTCCTTCTTCCCTCTCCTGTCCAGTTCTTTATGTTTCCTCTCTCCTTCTTCTCTCTCCTGTCCAGTTCATTACGTTTCCTCTCTCCTTCTCCCTCCTGTTCTTTAAGTTTCCTCTCTCCTTTTTCACTCTCCTGTCCAGTTCTTTACGTTTCCTCTCTCCTTCTCTCTCCTGTCCAGTTCATTAAGTTTCCTCTCTCCTTCTCCCTCCTGTTCTTTAAGTTTCCTCTCTCCTTCTTCTCTCTCCTGTCCAGTTCATTAAGTTTCCTCTCTCCTTCTCCCTCCTGTTCTTTAAGTTTCCTCTCTCCTTCTTCACTCTCCTGTCCAGTTCATTAAGTTTCCTCTCTCCTTCTTCTCCCTCCTGTCCAGTTCATTATAAGTTTCCTCTCTCCTTCTTCTCTCTCCTGTCCAGTTCATTAAGTTTCCTCTCTCCTTCTTCTCTCTCCTCTCCAGTTCGGTAAGTTTCCTCTCTCCTTCTCTCTCCTGTCAAGTTCTTTAAGTTTCCTCTCTCCTTCTCTCTCCTGTCAAGTTTGTTAAGTTTCCTCTCTCCTTCTTCTCTCTCCTGTCCAGTTCTTTAAGTTTCATCTCTCCTTCTTCTCTCTCCTGTTCAGGTCTTTAAGTTTTATCTCTCCTTCTCTCTCCTGTCCACTTCGTTAAGTTTCCTCTCTCCTTCTTCTCTCTCCTGTCCACTTCGTTAAGTTTCCTCTCTCCTTCTTCTCTCTCCTGTCCAGTTCTTTAAGTTTCCTCCCTCCTTCTTCTCTCTCCTGTCCAGTTCTTTAAGTTTCCTCTCTCCTTCTTCTCTCTCCTGTCCAGTTCTGTAAGTTTCATCTCTCCTTCTTCTCTCTCCTGTCCAGTTTGTTAAGTTACTTCTCTCCTTCTTCTCTCTCCTGTCCAGTTCGTTAAGTTTCCTCTCTCCTTCTTCTCTCTCCTGTCCAGTTCATTAAGTTTCCTCTCTCCTTCTCTCTCCTGTCCAGTTCTGTAAGTTTCCTCTCTCCTTCTTCTCTCTCCTGTCCAGTTCTTTAAGTTTCATCTCTCTTTCTTCTCTCTCCTGTTCAGGTCTTTAAGTTTCATCTCTCCTTCTCTCTCCTGTCCAGTTCATTAAGTTTCCTCTCTCCTTCTCTCTCCTGTCCAGTTCTGTAAGTTTCCTCTCTCCTTCTTCTCTCTCCTCTCCAGTTCATTAAGTTTCCTCTCTCCTTCTTCTCTCTCCTGTACAGCTCTTTAAGTTTCCTCTCTCCTTCTTCTCTCTCCTGTCCAGTTCTTTAAGTTTCCTCTCTCCTTCTTCTCTCCTGTACAGCTCTTTAAGTTTCCTCTCTCCTTCTTCTCTCTCCTGTCCAGTTCTTTAAGTTTCCTCTCTCCTTCTCTCTCCTGTCCAGTTCATTAAGTTTCCTCTCTCCTTCTTCTCACTCCTGTCCAGTTCATTAAGTTTCCTCTCTCCTTCTCTCTCCTGTCCAGCTCTTTAAGTTTCCTCTCTCCTTCTTCTCTCTCCTGTCCAGTTCATTAAGTTTCCTCTCTCCTTCTTCTCCCTCCTGTCCAGTTCATTAAGTTTCCTCGCGCCTTCTTCTCTCTCCTGTCCAGTTCATTACGTTTCCTCTCTCCTTCTTCTCTCTCCTCTCCAGTTCATTAAGTTTCACCTCTCCTTCTTCTCTCTCCTGTCCAGTTCATTACGTTTCCTCTCTCCTTCTTCTCTCTCCTCTCCAGTTCATTAAGTTTCACCTCTCCTTCTTCTCTCTCCTGTCCAGTTCATTACGTTTCCTCTCTCCTTCTTCTCTCTCCTCTCCAGTTCATTAAGTTTCACCTCTCCTTCTTCTCTCTCCTGTCCAGTTCATTAAGTTTCCTCACGCCTTCTTCTCTCTCCTGTCCAGTTCATTACGTTTCCTCTCTCCTTCTTCTCTCTCCTGTCCAGTTCATTACGTTTCCTCTCTCCTTCTCTCTCCTGTCCAGTTCATTAAGTTTCCTCTCTCTCCTCTCCATTTATTTGTGTCCTCTCTCTCACATTCCCTTCCTCTCTCTTTTCTCCACTTCTTTAAGTGTCCTTTCTCTCCCTGTTTCCTCTTCCTCCTCTCCCTCTTCCTCTCCTTTACCTCGGCTGTAGAAAAACAGACCCTGGAGGAGCCCAGTGGTACAGATGATTTGATGAGGAAGAATTTCCAAAGTGGCTTTGCTGCCATTAACATTCTTCCAGGGGATATATTTCACTCCCAATCAGCATGCCAGTGCCTTATTGTGATCTGCATTGCTTCATGAAACTGGCCAGTAAGCCCCCTGTCTGTCTGTCTGTCTGTCTGTCTGTCTGTCTGTCTGTCTGTCTGTCTGTCTCAATTTGAATTCAATTTAAGGGGCTTTATTGGCATGGAAAGCATATGTTTACATTGCCAAAGCAAGTGAAATAGAAAAAAAGTTAAATAAATAATTAACAGTATACATTTCACTCACATAAGTTCAAATGTCATATTATGTCTATATACAGTGTTGTAATGATGTGTAAAAAAATAGAAAGGTACAAAATGGAAAATAAATAGACATAAATATGGGTTATATTTACAATGGTGTTTGTTCTTCACTGGTTGCCCTTTTCTTGTGGCAACAGGTCACAAATCTTGCTGCTGTGATGGAACACTGTGGAATTTCACCCCCCCCCCAAAAAAAAAAAATTGGATTAGTTTTCAAATGATTTGTGGGTCTGTGTAATCTGAGGGAAATATGTGTTTCTGATATGGTCATACATTGGGCAGGAGGTTAGGAATTGCAGCTCAGTTTCCACCTTATTTTGTGGGCAGTGAGCACATAGCCTGTCTTCTCTTGAGAGCCATGTCTGCCTTCGACGGCCTTTCTCAATAGCAAGGCTATGCTCACCGAGTCTGTACATAGTCAAAGATTTCCTTAACTTTCGGTCAGTCACAGTGGTCAGGTATTCTGCCACTGTGTGCTCTCTGTTCAGGGCCAAATAGTCTTCTAGTTTGCTCAGTTTTTTTAGTAAATTCTTTCCAAATTGTCAAGTAATTATCTTTTTGTTTTCTCATGATTTTGTTGGGTCTAATTGTGTTGCTGTCCTGGGGCTCTGTGGGGTCTGTTTATGTTTGTGAACAGAGCCCCAGGACCAGCTTTCTTAGGGGTCTCTTCTCCAGGTTCATCTCTCTGTAGGTGATAGCTTTGTTATGGAAGGTTTAGGAATCGCTTCCTTTTAGGTGGTTGTAGAATTTAACGGCTCTTTTCTGGATTTTGATAATTAGCGGGTATCGGCTTAATTCTGCTCTGCATGCATTATTTGGTGTTTTACGTTGTACACTGAGGATATTTTGGCAGAATTCAGAATTCTCAATTTCGTGTTTGTCCCATTTTGTGAATTCTTGGTTGGTGAACGGACCCCAGACCTCACAACCATAAAGGCCAATGGGTTCTATAACTGATTCAAGTATTTTCTGCCAGATCCTAATTGGTCTCTCGAATTTTATGTTCCTTTTGATGGAATAGAAGGCCCTTCTTGCCTCTCAGATGGTTCACAGCTTTGTGGAATTTACCTGTGGCACTGATGTTTAGGCAGAGGTATGTATGGTATTTTGTGTGTTCTAGTAGGGCAACGGTGTCTAGATGGAATTTGTATTTGTGGTCCTGGCAACTGGACCTTTTTTGTAACACCATTATTTTTGTGTTACTGAGATTTACTGTCAGGGCCCAGGTCTGACAGAAACTGTGCAGAAGATCTAGGTGCTGCTGTAGACCCTCCTTGGTTGGTGACAGAAGCACCAGATCATCAGCAAACAGTAGACATTTTACTTTAGATTTTCATAGGGTGAGGCCGGGTGCTGCAGACTATTTTAGTGCCCTTGCCAATTCGTTGATATATATGTTGAAGAAGGTAGGGCTTAACCTGCATCCCTGTCTCACCCCCCGGCCCTGTGGAAAGAAATGTGTGTGTTTTTGCCATTTTTGACTGCACACTTGTTGTTTCTGTACATGGATGTTATAGTGTCGTATGTTTTTCCACCAACACCACTTTTATCAAGTTGTATAGCAGGCCCTCATGCCAAATTTAGTCTAAAGCTTTTTTGAAATCAACAAATAGAAATCTAAGGAAGTCTCTAGATTTTGCTCACCTGAAATAGAGTATACACACTACTTGCCTAGAGAGTTCTCATCTATACTTTTCGTGGCTGTTTATTTACCACCACAGACAGATGCTGGCACTAAGACCGCACTCAGTCAGCTGTATAAGGAAATAAGCAAACAGGAAACCAGTCACCCAGAGGTGGCACTCCTAGTGGCCGGAGACTTTAATGCAGGGAAACTTAAATCAGTTCTACCAAATTTCTATCAACATGTTAAATGTGCAACCAGAGGGAAAACAATTCTAGATCACCTGTACTCCACACACAGAGACACATACAAAGCTATCCCTCGCCCTCCATCTGGTAAATCCGACCACAACTCTATCCTCCTGATTCCTGCTTTCAAGCTAAAATTAAAGCAGGAAGCACCAGTGACTCGGTCTATAAAAAAATGGTCAGATGAAGCAGATGCTAAACTACAGGACTGCTTTGCTATCACAGACTGGAACATGTTCCGGGATTGTTCCGATGACATTGAGGAATACACCACATCAGTCACTGGCTTTATCAATAAGTGCATCGAGGACATCGTCCCCACAGTGACTGTACGTACATACCTCAACCAGAAGCCATGGATTACAGGCAACATTCGCACTGAGCTAAAGGGTAGAGCTGCCGCTTTCAAGGTGCGGGACTCTAACCCGGAAGCTTACAAGAAATCCCGCTATGCCCTGCGACGAGCCATCAAACAGGCAAAGCTTGGATCAAAGATTGAATCATACTACACCGGCTCCGACGCTCGTCAGATGTGGCAGGGCTTGCAAACTATGCTTGCTTCTAGGCAAGCAACACTGAGGCATGCATGAGAGCATCAGCTGTTCTGTACGACTGTATGATCACGCTCTCCGTAGCCGACGTAAGTAAGACCTTTAAACAGGTCAACATACACAAGGCTACGGGGCCAGACGGATTACCAGGACGTGTGCTCCGGGCATGTGCTGACCAACTGGCAGGTGTCTTCACTAACATTTTCAACATGTCCCTGATTGTGTCTGTAATACCAACATGCTTCAAGCAGACCACCATAGTCCTTGTGCCCAAGAACACAAAGGCATCCTGCCTAAATGACTACAGACCAGTAGCACTCACGTCCGTAGCCATGAAGTGCTTTGAAAGGCTGGTAATGGCTCACATCAACACCATTATCCCAGTAAACCTAGACCCACTACAATTTGCATACCGCCCAAACAGATCCAAGGATGATGCAATCTCTATTGCACTCCACACTGCCCTTTCCCACCTGGACGAAAGGAACACCTATGTGAGAATGCTATTCATTGACTACAGCTCAGCGGTCAACACCATAGTACCCTTAAGAAGAAGTATATCTATAATTCTTTGCATAATAGTTGTATCTTTTATCAAAGTTTATTATGAGTATTTCTGTAAATTGATGTGGCTCTCTGAAAATTCACCAGCTGTTTTCGAGGCACAACATTACTGACCATAAAGCGTCAATGTAAACTGAGATTTTTGGATATAAATATGAACTTTATCGAACAAAACATACATGTATTGTGTAACATGAAGTCCTATGAGTGCCATCTGATGAAGATCATCAAATGTTAGTGATTAATTTTCTCTATTTCTGCTTTTTGTGACTCCTCTCTTTGACTGGCAAATGACAGTGTGTTTTTGTGACTAGGCTCTGACCTAATATAAACATATAGTGTGCTTTTGCTGTAAAGCCTTTTTGAAATCGGACACGATGAATAGATTAACAAGAAGTTTCTTTAATTTGGTGTATTGCACTTGTGAATGTATGAAAGGTACATATTTCTAAAAAATATTTTTGAATTTCCGCTAGCGGTACCCCTAGCCATAAGAAGTTTTAATGGTCGGACCTATCTATGTGAAGCTTGCCACAATAAGAATTAGCCACAATAGCGGTCTTTGCGGTTACCCTTCAAAATAAGTATATCATTGACAGTGATACAAATTAATACAAATAGTATAATTATGCCATAATTGAATAGATCATGCTAAACGAGGTTGGAATGTTGTTATATAAAATCAACTAAAGACAATTTGTTAATTTTACAGAAATCTGTTGAAATCACACTGGATGTATTATACTTTAGAATTGCATTGGGGGTGTACTTATTTCACTGTACAGCCTTACCTATGACATGGGGTATCAGTCTACTCAGTGACACCAAGAGAACATTAGAGTCGGAGCTCTTATTGCGGGACTCTGAAACAACTGTGAATTGAGCCACATTTATTGTCAACCTATGTGTATTGAACACTATTCCCTTGGAAAAACAATACTGCTGGATGTTTTGGAGTCTGATAACTCAGAGGAGGACATCGGAAAAAATGTATTGGGTATTGAGTAGACTGATACCCCATTTCATTGATCCCCAATCCTTAGGTAAAGCTGTATCGTGCAATATGAATGTCAATACACGCAATAGGCTGACTGGTGAGGTGATTTCACACAGTCACAATCTCGCGATAAGAGCTACAACGCTAATATTTCGTAAACTCTTCACAGTTGTGTTCTGTGGGTGTCACCGAGTAGACTGATACCCCGTTTCATTGCTTCACATTCAAACCTTGTTTAACATGATCTTGTCTACATATAGCATTATTCCACCAATTGTAACCTTTTGCATCACTTTCAAAGAGGTACTTTTATTTTGAAGGCAAACCGCAAATTCAACTATTGTGCCTAATCCTTATTGTGGCTAGCTTCACAACACATAACCCGGTCCGGTTGAGCCGCATTAGCCAGATGAAGCTAGCTGACTGCATATAACGTTAGCTTTGGGCAACAGGGTTAAGTAGCTGGATAGATATTTATTTTCATGAACTGAAGTTCAATTTCAATAGGCAAACAAGTGGAAACCGAGCTAATACTTACTCACAAGGATTCCTAAATCATTGCTAAGAATAATGAAAATGACTGCAGTTTCTTCTGGTCATTGTTTTCAGGCTGGTTGTATTGGTGCTAGCTAGGTACCAAGCTAAAGCTAGCTACCCCAGAAGTTGCAGTCCAACAAATAATGCTTTATTACCAATGCGGTACTGTAAACACATCGTTTGTGGTCGGTGTTTGCCTGTTTACAGACTTTTTTGTAGAGCTTTGACAGTAGTGCTGGCGCTTGGCTTGTACTTGCAAATTCAGAACACACAACATTCTATAATAGAACTGTGTTATTTGAATTAAAAGCTTATTTAACATGTCAAATAGTGTTATATTTTTTGACACACAAATACCCAAGTGGCGTTCCATAGTATGTCGTGAAGGTAATAGCAGTGACTCTATTACTGTGGAACTCCGGTAGGGCAACATCTGAAAAATAGTGCACTTGGTAGTGTGTACCATTGATCGACCAGTCGCGAAAGCCAACATCACCAACAACAGAGAACAGTTGATTGTCAAGGGCATTGAATTCCATTATCTTGGCGTAAATGGATTTCGCCTTTGAGTTCTCTCACTGAAATGTTCTTACTCTTTCAAATGACTGCTCGACTTGTTGGCTGTTCGATCCACACAGCAGACATTGTGGGCTATGTTCTCACCACACACACAGTCAATCTTCTGTGTTGCATTTGAGTATATGCAATGACCCCATGCACAATTGAGATAAATAAACAAGTCTTAAGAAGACCGTGATAGTAATTGCAATGAGCCCAACAATTAACATAAATACAGGGGTCTTGTATAGGAGGAGTCTATAGTGTTTCTTCTGTTGGAACACACAACCAAGTCGACGACTGTCGGATTTTAAATGAACAAAAAAAATATGTTGGTTGGTGACTAAACTACGTAAGGTGTTATCGTGTGCAATGGGTGAATAGAGTGCAGACACGACACATACAGCAGCAGAACAACGTGTAGTGTTTTTACAACAGTAGGTAACACTGAAAGCTTCAGTTTACATTATAGACAAGCTATTAGCAAGTTACAGACAAACCAGGACATTTCCCCCCATTCCAAAGTCCCCACATCATGCATTGAGCTAAAAGTGAACTTACCTTGCAGTCGCTATAAAGTAGTGGGTGGTGGTCACGAAGATGATTCAAGAGATTTGAAGTGTTGCTCCCTTTCACAGCGATTAGTTTTTTACATGTTCTGCAGACAGGGTGACCATATTCCATTAGGTTTTCCTCCACCAAAATACTGAAAGATATCAAGAGCGCTGTCACTACCTTCCATCATGTTTTCACATGCGCCTGTGTCAGACTGTTGCCAACTTTGGTTGATGCTGGGCAATGAGTTTTTCAAACCGTGGTAATCAAACACGGTTTTAATTATAATTACAATTTGAAACGGTAATAGTAACCTTCGGGATTTTACTATGGTTTATCGTGAAACCAGTAGTCGTTTCATCCCTAATATAGACATTTCAAATGTTATGTCACTGCTATTTAAAAAAGTGATGTAACAACGAGAAAATAAATAAACTGATAAATATAGGTTATATTTACAATGGTGTTTGTGCTGGTTGCCATTTTCTTGTGGCAACAGTGTTTTCGCTGCACTAATTTAACTGTGGCGTTGTGCCACGGCAAAATCATTGCTGCCACGCCCCAAAAATATGAAACGCTCTTTGAAGATGCTAGAACAGTCCATATTGTAACAATGTGCGCTGACAGTCGGGAAGCAAGTTCAGGGAGGGAGTGTTAATAAAATAAACGGAACATGATACAAAGCAAGAAACATGAACAACGAACAGACATGAAACTGAAACAATAATGCCTGGGGAAGGAACTAAAGGGAGTGACATATATAGGGCAGGTAATCAGGGAAGTGATGGAGTCCAGATGAGTTTGATGACGGTGCGCGTAACAATGGTGACAGGTGTGCGCCATAACGACCAGCCTGGTGACCTAGAGGCCGGTGAGGGGGCGCATGTGACAGTACCCCCTCCCTGGCGCACGGCTCCAGCCGCAGGACGCCAACCAAAATGACGATTCCGGGGATCCATAGTGGACTGGTCAACCCTTCTGATGCGTGGGAACCTGTTGCCAGCTGGAGCGCGGAAACCTGTTTCCAGCTGGAGCGCGGAAACCTGTTAGACCGGCTGAGGCAGGGGAGCCTGACGAGCCGGTGGAAGCAGGGGAGCCTGACGAGCCGGTGGAAGCAGGGGAGCCTGACGAGCCGGTGGAAGCAGGGGAGCCAGTGGAAGCAGGGGAGCCTGACGATCCAGTGGAAGCAGGGGAGCCTGACGATCCAGTGGAAGCAGGGGAGACTGACGATCCAGTGGAAGCAGGGGAGCCTGACGATCCAGTGGACGCAGGGGAGCCTGACGATCCAGTGGAAGCAGGGGATCCTGGCGATCCGGTGAAGGCATGAAAGCCTGGCGATCCGGTGAAGGCATGAAAGCCCGACGAGCCAGTGGAAGCAGGGGAGCCTGGCGATCCAGTGGAAGCAGGGGAGCCTGACGATCCAGTGAAGGCATGAAAGCCCGACGAGCTGGTTGTAGCTGCGTGAGGCGTCATTCTGAAACGATGTGCGCTGACAGTCAGGAAGCAAGTTCAGGGAGGGAGTGTTAATAAAATAAACAGAACATGATACAAAGCAAGAAACATGAACAACGAACAGACATGAAACTGAAACAATAATGCCTGGGGAAGGAACTAAAGGGAGTGACATATATAGCTCAGGTAATCAGGGAAGTGATGGAGTCCAGATGAGTTTGATGATGCGCAGGTGCAAGTAACGATGGTGAGGCCGGAAAGGCTGCACACATGACACACATTTACTTTTCCTCTGCAAACAAACAAGTGATGAATAGAAACATTTGACACCCCCATAGTAGAATAGTTGATCTATTTACCTAGTCGGCTTGTTGTGTGTTCTATGTGAGAAATATTCCTCTCAAGGCGCATTCAAGTTGAGTGCCAAAGGGAGGGAAACTTGCAACTCTTACAAGCAAATGCACAACAATTTTTGCTATAATGCTTAAAACAGCAGTTTTAATGGCCTTTGTTAAAAAGAGGACAATCCCAGCTTTCTCTTCCTACTTTATTTCTCAACTCCTAAATACCGTGTGTTCAAAATGTACCATTTTAAACCTAGAGTTTTAGCAGCTTCATGGTTCAGCATGTTACTGTTCAGCAATTCACCATGAGTGCATAGGGGAGAATGGGGCTAAATGCAACACGGGTCAATTGTAGAGTAACTTGGGGTAAAATGCTACCCTACCTCAAAATAATTTGGGGGGGAGTGATGTAGTAACATTTTTGGTGAGTAGTGGCAATCAGGGAAAGTGTTGGGGGGGGTGTAGAAGTGGTTTCTGTGAGAAGTACAGGCAGGGCATGCTACCCCAAATGGCGAATTATCTCAAGTTACCCTAACAGGAAGGCCTACATTATATTCAATGTGTTTATGGGACATAACATTCTTCATTAGGATGCTAACTAGTTAAAAGACTACATTGGGGATCTAGCTAATGGTTAGCCCAATAGGGTCAATGCAGATGGCTTCAGCCTATTTATTTACAGCCACTATGCTGCATCAGATGGGCTACGGGTGATAATGCTTATTGCTAATAGCATACCTGATGATATGGACCATGCATAGGCTATATGTCTCTTATATGGTCAAACATTTGGCACATCTCTCTCACTCTCTCTCTCTTTGCTGTAATGGGCCAATTAGCACTAAGGTGATGGATGGGCCACGCAATGAGCAGATCCAATGGAGAGAAAAGTTGATACAAAGGAGGGAGGTGGTGCAATACAGTGCTGGCCATTTAAACCGGTGCCCAGGAAGTGGGGATGAAATGAACTGGTCTGTAATATCCTGTGATCTGTTTGCATTGCCATTCAGAGTCCGAGGGTGTGTTCGTAAATTCTCTCTGGCTATTTACTCCGATTTCAGAGCACTCTCGTCTGACTGTGCCACAGCGCAGAATAACTGATGAATTTACGAACACTCAACACCTGTTGAATATGACCGGTGTCAGTAAAATTACCGGTGTCAATTGTTGCCAGCAGCACAGATACAGTCACCAATGCTCTGGATAACATGAAAACAGCCTAACCAGCTCTGCTAGGACGAATAAAATGGCCAGAGTGGAGTATTCTCTCATTTGTGTCTGGAAGTAGCAAGCTAGCCAACGTTAGTCAGTTAGCTTGGGTGATTGACTGTTGTTGTGAGGTCAGAATGCTCAGATCAACCCTACTCCTCAGCCAGAGAGTCCATTGTGTGCTCTGAACGCTTCGAGAGCGAAACGCTTCAAATTTATGAACCGGCAATCTGACAACGCTCTGAATTTACGAACGACCCAGAGTGCACTCTGACACAATGCACCTTAAAAGTATGTGCCCCAAATTGCACCCTATTCTCTGTATAGTGCACTACTTTTTTCCTATAGTGTTCTACTTTTTGTACAAAGTAGTATTGTATATAGAGAATAGGGTGCCGTTTGGGACACAGACTAAGATTATGTTCACCGTAATTCTATGGTGGCCGTACATGTGTGATCATATTGCTGGAATCAAGATGAACAAAGCAGGAAATCCGGGAATCATCCAACCGTGATTTTTGGAAAACCTTAAAAAGTTAACCTAATCTCAGATTAAGGAGCAAGACCTGTTGCCATGGCTAAAACCAAAGCAGTGGGCGGTTATTTCTGCTAGCTGTAATCAAAACATTTCCGCTAACCCATCTCATTTCATTAGAGTTATTCAGAGCTTAATGCTGCTGAGTGACCTGTAGTGTTTATTAAAACGCTACTGTTTACCACTCTGTCATTGGACCTGGGATGGAGGGAAGAGGTTAGAGGGAAGGGAGGATGAACGAGAACAGGAATGGAAGAAGAGAAATGGAGAGAGAAAATACTCACGGTTAGGCTAAATGCATTACCTAACCTTCCCTGTTGTTCTCACATAATAGTGGACAATGACACTTGGATTGAATGACATTTATGCTGTCTGGGACTATATGGCACAGGATGATGACTTAAGCAACGTCCTGAGGGTCTGTGGACACAATGGCCCCCATCAGTGTTGTGCCGGAGGAACAATGGCCCCCATCAGTGTTGTGCCGGAGGAACAATGGCCCCCATCAGTGTTGTGCCGGAGGAACAATGGCCCCCATCAGTGTTGTGCCGGAGGAACAATGGCCCCCATCAGTGTTGTGCCGGAGGAACAATGGCCCCCATCAGTGTTGTGCCGGAGGAACAATGGCCCCCATCAGTGTTGTGCCGGAGGAACAATGGCCCCCATCAGTGTTGTGCCGGAGGAACAATGGCCCCCATCAGTGTTGTGCCGGAGGAACAATGGCCCCCATCAGTGTTGTGCCGGAGGAACAATGGCCCCCATCAGTGTTGTGCCGGAGGAACAATGGCCCCCATCAGTGTTGTGCCGGAGGAACAATGGCCCCCATCAGTGTTGTGCCGGAGGAACAATGGCCCCCATCAGTGTTGTGCCGGAGGAACAATGGCCCCCATCAGTGTTGTGCCGGAGGAACAATGGCCCCCATCAGTGTTGTGCCGGAGGAACAATGGCCCCCATCAGTGTTGTGCCGGAGGAACAATGGCCTCCATCAGTGTTGTGCCGGAGGAACAATGGCCTCCATCAGTGTTGTGCCGGAGGAACAATGGCCTCCATCAGTGTTGTGCCGGAGGAACAATGGCCTCCATCAGTGTTGTGCCGGAGGAACAATGGCCCCCATCAGTGTTGTGCCGGAGGAACAATGGCCCCATTCAGTGTTGTGCCGGAGGAACAATGGCCCCCATCAGTGTTGTGCTGGAGGAACAATGGCCCCCATCAGTGTTGTGCTGGAGGAACAATGGCCTCCATCAGTGTTGTGCCGGAGGAACAATGGCCTCCATCAGTGTTGTGCTGGAGGAACAATGGCCCTCCATCAGTGTTGTGCCGGAGGAACAATGGCCTCCATCAGTGTTGTGCCGGAGGAACAATGGCCCCCATCAGTGTTGTGCCGGAGGAACAATGGCCCCCATCAGTGTTGTGCTGGAGGAACAATGGCCCCCATCAGTGTTGTGCCGGAGGAACAATGGCCCCCATCAGTGTTGTGCTGGAGGAACAATGGCCCCCATCAGTGATGTGCCGGAGGAACAATGGCCCCCATCAGTGTTGTGCCGGAGGAACAATGGCCCCCATCAGTGTTGTGCCGGAGGAACAATGGCCCCCATCAGTGATGTGCCGGAGGAACAATGGCCCCCATCAGTGTTGTTCCGGAGGAACAATGGCCCCCATCAGTGTTGTGCCGGAGGAACAATGGCCCCCATCAGTGTTGTGCCGGAGGAACAATGGCCCCCATCAGTGTTGTGCCGGAGGAACAATGGCCCCCATCAGTGTTGTGCCGGAGGAACAATGGCCCCCATCAGTGTTGTGCCGGAGGAACAATGGCCCCCATCAGTGTTGTGCCGGAGGAACAATGGCCCCCATCAGTGTTGTGCCGGAGGAACAATGGCCCCCATCAGTGTTGTGCCGGAGGAACAATGGCCCCCATCAGTGTTGTGCCGGAGGAACAATGGCCCCCATCAGTGTTGTGCCGGAGGAACAATGGCCCCCATCAGTGTTGTGCCGGAGGAACAATGGCCCCCATCAGTGTTGTGCCGGAGGAACAATGGCCTCCATCAGTGTTGTGCCGGAGGAACAATGGCCTCCATCAGTGTTGTGCCGGAGGAACAATGGCCTCCATCAGTGTTGTGCCGGAGGAACAATGGCCCCCATCAGTGTTGTGCCGGAGGAACAATGGCCCCCATCAGTGTTGTGCCGGAGGAACAATGGCCTCCATCAGTGTTGTGCCGGAGGAACAATGGCCTCCATCAGTGTTGTGCCGGAGGAACAATGGCCTCCATCAGTGTTGTGCCGGAGGAACAATGGCCTCCATCAGTGTTGTGCCGGAGGAACAATGGCCCCCCATCAGTGTTGTGCCGGAGGAACAATGGCCCCATTCAGTGTTGTGCCGGAGGAACAATGGCCCCCATCAGTGTTGTGCTGGAGGAACAATGGCCCCCATCAGTGTTGTGCTGGAGGAACAATGGCCTCCATCAGTGTTGTGCCGGAGGAACAATGGCCTCCATCAGTGTTGTGCTGGAGGAACAATGGCCCTCCATCAGTGTTGTGCCGGAGGAACAATGGCCTCCATCAGTGTTGTGCCGGAGGAACAATGGCCCCCATCAGTGTTGTGCCGGAGGAACAATGGCCCCCATCAGTGTTGTGCTGGAGGAACAATGGCCCCCATCAGTGTTGTGCCGGAGGAACAATGGCCCCCATCAGTGTTGTGCTGGAGGAACAATGGCCCCCATCAGTGATGTGCCGGAGGAACAATGGCCCCCATCAGTGTTGTGCCGGAGGAACAATGGCCCCCATCAGTGTTGTGCCGGAGGAACAATGGCCCCCATCAGTGATGTGCCGGAGGAACAATGGCCCCCATCAGTGTTGTTCCGGAGGAACAATGGCCCCCATCAGTGTTGTGCCGGAGGAACAATGGCCCCCATCAGTGTTGTGCCGGAGGAACAATGGCCCCCATCAGTGTTGTGCCGGAGGAACAATGGCCCCCATCAGTGTTGTGCCGGAGGAACAATGGCCCCCATCAGTGTTGTGCCGGAGGAACAATGGCCCCCATCAGTGTTGTGCCGGAGGAACAATGGCCCCCATCAGTGTTGTGCCAGAGGAACAATGGCCCCCATCAGTGTTGTGCCGGAGGAACAATGGCCCCCATCAGTGTTGTGCCGGAGGAACAATGGCCCCCATCAGTGTTGTGCCGGAGGAACAATGGCCCCCATCAGTGTTGTGCCGGAGGAACAATGGCCCCCATCAGTGTTGTGCCGGAGGAACAATGGCCTCCATCAGTGTTGTGCCGGAGGAACAATGGCCTCCATCAGTGTTGTGCCGGAGGAACAATGGCCTCCATCAGTGTTGTGCCGGAGGAACAATGGCCTCCATCAGTGTTGTGCCGGAGGAACAATGGCCCCCCATCAGTGTTGTGCCGGAGGAACAATGGCCCCATTCAGTGTTGTGCCGGAGGAACAATGGCCCCCATCAGTGTTGTGCTGGAGGAACAATGGCCCCCATCAGTGTTGTGCTGGAGGAACAATGGCCTCCATCAGTGTTGTGCCGGAGGAACAATGGCCTCCATCAGTGTTGTGCTGGAGGAACAATGGCCCTCCATCAGTGTTGTGCCGGAGGAACAATGGCCTCCATCAGTGTTGTGCCGGAGGAACAATGGCCCCCATCAGTGTTGTGCCGGAGGAACAATGGCCCCCATCAGTGTTGTGCTGGAGGAACAATGGCCCCCATCAGAGTTGTGCCGGAGGAACAATGGCCCCCATCAGTGTTGTGCTGGAGGAACAATGGCCCCCATCAGTGATGTGCCGGAGGAACAATGGCCCCCATCAGTGTTGTGCCGGAGGAACAATGGCCCCCATCAGTGTTGTGCCGGAGGAACAATGGCCCCCATCAGTGATGTGCCGGAGGAACAATGGCCCCCATCAGTGTTGTTCCGGAGGAACAATGGCCCCCATCAGTGTTGTGCCGGAGGAACAATGGCCCCCATCAGTGATGTGCCGGAGGAACAATGGCCCCCATCAGTGTTGTGCCGGAGGAACAATGGCCCCCATCAGTGTTGTGCCGGAGGAACAATGGCCCCCATCAGTGTTGTGCCGGAGGAACAATGGCCCCCATCAGGGTTGTGCCGGAGGAACAATGGCCCCCATCAGTGTTGTGCCGGAGGAACAATGGCCCCCATCAGTGTTGTGCCGGAGGAACAATGGCCCCCATCAGTGATGTGCCGGAGGAACAATGGCCCCCATCAGTGTTGTGCCGGAGGAACAATGGCCCCCATCAGTGTTGTGCCGGAGGAACAATGGCCCCCATCAGTGTTGTGCCGGAGGAACAATGGCCCCCATCAGGGTTGTGCCGGAGGAACAATGGCCCCCATCAGTGATGTGCCGGAGGAACAATGGCCCCCATCAGTGTTGTGCCGGAGGAACAATGGCCTCCATCAGTGTTGTGCCGGAGGAACAATGGCCTCCATCAGTGTTGTGCCGGAGGAACAATGGCCTCCATCAGTGTTGTGCCGGAGGAACAATGGCCTCCATCAGTGTTGTGCCGGAGGAACAATGGCCCCCATCAGTGTTGTGCCGGAGGAACAATGGCCCCCATCAGTGATGTGCCGGAGGAACAATGGCCCCCATCAGTGTTGTGCCGGAGGAACAATGGCCTCCATCAGTGTTGTGCCGGAGGAACAATGGCCTCCATCAGTGTTGTGCCGGAGGAACAATGGCCTCCATCAGTGTTGTGCCGGAGGAACAATGGCCCCCATCAGTGATGTGCCGGAGGAACAATGGCCCCCATCAGTGTTGTGCCGGAGGAACAATGGCCCCCATCAGTGCCTGGGAACCCTGTCATAGTCTGTCCTTCTCGGGACAAGAACAAGATGACCCGTCAGAGCGAGTGTGAGATACAGATTGTGTAAACTCCTGGTCATAAACATTGTCTGACGAGTCTTCTATCTCTCTCTCTCTTTTCTCTCTCTTTCTTTCCCCTCGCTTTCTCTTTCCCCTCGATCTCGCCCTCTTTCCTCCCCCTCACTCTGTCTCTCTCTCTCTTTCCCCTACCCTCTTTCTCTCCCCTTATCTCTCTCTCCCCTTATCTCTCTCTCTCTCCTAGGTCTCTAGGGTTGACGGATGAGTAGATTGTAGAAGAGCAGGGAGGATTGGGGTTAACAGTCAGACACAGGTAAGATTACGACATGTCCTCTTGTTTATCCCTACAGGTGTCGTTATAGGTCCTGAGAGTGTATTATGTTGTCTAAGGGTTATGTATAGTTGTACTGCAAGTATTTGGGATTGTGTGTCTCTGTTTGGGCTATATGGTTTGTGTGTGTGTGTTTTAAATGTATGTTTATTTTAATGCACTTTCCAATGTTTATAAGCATCTCTGTGTGTGTGTGTGTGTGTGTGTGTGTGTGTGTGTGTGTGTGTGTGTGTGTGTGTGTGTGTGTGTGTGTGTGTGTGTGTGTGTGTGTGTGTGTGTGTGTGTGTGTGTGTGTGTGTGTGTGTGTGTGTGTGTGTGTGTGTGTGTTTGAAACAGAGTGAGAGAGAAGTATGTCTGTTTGTATATAAACAAGCGTTTGTGTGGGTGTAATGTACGGAATGTGCCAGGAGTGTTAAGCCGATCTTAAGGCTTGTCCATGACTCTTCTCTCTCCCTGGTCTAGACTGATGTTATCAAAGCAGAGTGGTGTTGCCCCAGGCTACTACCACTGTCTGAATGTAGCCTTGTGTTGCCCCTGGCTACTACTACTGTCTGACTGAGCCTTGTGTTGCCCCTGGCTACTACTACTGTCTGAATGTAGCCTTGTGTTGCCCATGGCTACTACCACTATCTGACTGTAGCGTTGTGTTGCCCCTGGCTACTACCACTATCTGACTGTAGCGTTGTGTTGCCCCTGGCTACTACCACTATCTGACTGTAGCGTTGTGTTGCCCCTGGCTACTACCACTATCTGACTGTAGCGTTGTGTTGCCCCTGGCAATTACCACTGTCTGAATGTAGCCTTGTGTTGCCCCAGGCTACTACCACTGTCTGAATGTAGCCTTGTGTTGCCCCAGGCTACTACCACTATCTGACTGTAGCGTTGTGTTGCCCCTGGCTACTACCACTATCTGACTGTAGCCTTGTGTTGCCCCAGGCTACTACCACTATCTGACTGTAGCCTTGTGTTTCCCCTGGCTACTACCACTGTCTGAATGTAGCCTTGTGTTGCCCCAGGCTACTACCACTGTCTGAATGTAGCCTTGTGTTGCCCCAGGCTACTACCACTATCTGACTGTAGCGTTGTGTTGCCCCTGGCTACTATCACTATCTGACTGTAGCCTTGTGTTGCCCCAGGCTACTACCACTGTCTGAATGTAGCCGTGTGTTGCCCCAGGCTACTACCACTATCTGACTGTAGCCTTGTGTTGCCCCAGGCTACTACCACTATCTGACTGTAGCCTTGTGTTTCCCCTGGCTACTACCACTGTCTGAATGTAGCCTTGTGTTGCCCCAGGCTACTACCACTGTCTGAATGTAGCCTTGTGTTTCCCCTGGCTACTACCACTGTCTGACTGTAGCCTTGTGTTGCCCCAGGCTACTACCACTGTCTGAATGTAGCCGTGTGTTGCCCCAGGCTACTACCACTATCTGACTGTAGCCTTGTGTTGCCCCAGGCTACTACCACTATCTGACTGTAGCCTTGTGTTTCCCCTGGCTACTACCACTGTCTGAATGTAGCCTTGTGTTGCCCCAGGCTACTACCACTGTCTGAATGTAGCCTTGTGTTTCCCCTGGCTACTACCACTGTCTGAATGTAGCCTTGTGTTGCCCCAGGCTACTACCACTATCTGACTGTGGCCTTGTGTTGCCCCAGGCTACTACCACTATCTGACTGTAGCCTTGTGTTGCCCCAGGCTACTACCACTGTCTGAATGTAGCCTTGTGTTGCCCCAGGCTACTACCACTATCTGACTGTAGCCTTGTCTTTACAGTTCCACCCTGACAACCCAGTCACAACCATGATCACAGGTAGAGGAAGACATCCCCTGTATCTACAGCCCTTAAACACCTGTATAACGCTAATATAATGCTGTTTTAACATTGGTGTAATGCTATTGTGAGAACGCTGGCTAATGTTACCTCATCACTGTTCCATATCGTTTAACCTGTCATAAACACATAAACATCCAAACCCTGGAGCCTTCAGTTTAATACCCCCCCTTTTACTGATCAACTGCTTTTCATTACACAATTATTCATCCCATGATGCTTTGCTCACCTGATATTCTTCAGGGCGCTATCTTTAGTCTATGTGCTTTGATTTGTTTATTTAAAAACATGTGGGGGTGGAAAGGGTATAGTTAAGTCATACACCATGACATTTTTTTAAAAAGTGGAATTAAATTGAGTGCATATACAGTTGAAGTCGGAAGTTTACAAACACCTTAGCCAAATACATTTAAACTCAGTTTCACAATTCTTGACATTTAATCCTAGTAAAAATTCCCTGTCTTAGGTCAGTTAGGATCACCACTTTATTTTAAGAATGTGAAATGTCAGAATAATAGTAGAGAGAATGATTTATTTCAGCTTTTTTTTCTTTCATCACATTCCCAGTGGGTCAGAAGTTTACACTAGAGGTTGACCGATTAATCGGCATGGCCGATTAATTAGGGCTGATTTTAAGGTTTCTTAACAATCGTAATCGGCATTTTTGGACACCGATTATGGCCGATTACATTGCACTCCACATGGAGACTGCGTGGCAGGCTGACTACCTGTTACGTGAGTGCAGCAAGGAGCCAAGATAAGTTGCTAGCTAGCATTAAACTTATCTTGTAAAAAACAATTAATCTTAACATAATCACTCGTTAACTACACATGGTTGATGATATTACTAGTTTATCTAGCTTGTCCTGCGTTGCATATAATCAATGCGGTGCCTGTTAATTTATCATTGAATCACAGCCTACTTCGCCAAACAGGTGATTTAACAAGCGCATTTGCGAAAAAAGCACTGTCGTTGTACCAATGTGTACCTAAACATAAACTTCAATGCCTTTCTTTAAATCAATACACAAGTACATATTTTTAAACCTGCATATTTAGTTAATATTGCCTGCTAACCTGGATTTCTTTTAACTAGGGAGATTGTGTCACTTCTCTTGCGTTCTGTGCAAGCAGAGTCAGGGTATATGCAGCAGTGTCACATTCGTTGTACAGAGGAGACCAAGGCGCAGCGTAAGATGAATACATACTTTTTAATGAAGACGAAGAACACTTAACAAACTATACAAAACAACAAACCGAAATTGACACTATATAATACTAGTGCAGACACAGGTAACTAGACATAGACAATCACCCACGAAATAACCCAAGGAATATGGCTGCCTAAATATGGTTCGCAATCAGAGACAACAATAAACAGCTGCCTCTAATTGAGAACCAATCTAGGCAACCATAGACATATAAATACCTAGACTAGTGAACACCCATAGACATACAAAAGCCCTAGACAGGAACAAAAACACATACATCACCCATGTCACACCCTTACCTAACCAAAATAATAAAGAAAACAAAGAATACTAAGGTCAGGGCGTGACAAGCAGTTTGGGCCAACAGGCTCGTTACGAACTGTGTGAAGACCATTTCTTCCGAACAAAGATTGTAATTAATTTGCCAGAATTGTACATAATTATGAAATAACATTGAAGGTTGTACAATGTAACAGCAATATTTAGACTGAGGCATTGCACCTGTTAGATCAAATATGTAACGGTTTCGTATTTCACTGAAAGAATAAACATTTTGTTTTCGAAATGATAGTTTCTGGATTTGACCATATTAATGACCAAAGGCTCGTATTTCTGTGTGTTATATTATAATTAAGTCTATGATTTGATATTTTATAGAGCAGTCTGACTGAGTGGTAGTAGGCAGCAGCAGGCTCGTAAGCATTCATTCAAACAACACTTTCCTGCATTTGCCAGCAGCTCTTGGCTGTGCTTCAAGCATTGCGCTGTTTATGACTTCAAGCCTATCAACTCCCGAGATTAGGCTGGCAATACTATAGTGCCTATAAGAACATCCAATAGTCAAAGGTATATGAAATACAAATGGTATAGAGAGAAATAATCCTATAATGCCAATAATAACTACAACCTAAAACTTCTTACCTGGGAATATTGAAGACTCATGTTAAAAGGAACCACCAGCTTTCATATGTTCTCATGTTCTGAGCAAGGAACTTAAACATTAGCTTTTTACATGGTAAATATTGTACTTTTACTTTCTTCTCCAACACTTTGTTTTTGCAAAGTGTTGGAGAGCTGGTGTAACTGAGTCAGGTTTGTAGGCCTCCTTGCTTGCACATGCTTCTTCAGTTCTTCCCACACATTTTCTATAGGATTGAGGTCAGGGTTTTGTGTTGGCCACTCTAATACCTTGACTTTGTTGTTCTTAAGCCATTTTGCCACAACTTTGGAAGTATGCTTGTGGTCACTGTCCATTTGGAAGACCCATTTGTGACCAAACTTTAACTTCCTGACTGATGTCTTGATATGTTGCTTCAATATAGCCACATAATATTCCATCCTCATGATGCCATCTATTTTGTAAAGTGCACCAGTCCCTCCTGCAGTAAAGCATCCCCACAACATGATGCTGCCACCCCCATGCTTCACGGTTGGAATGGTGTTTTTTTTGCTTGGAAGCCTCCCCCTATTTCCTCCAAACATAACGATGGTCATTATGGCCAAACAGTTATTTTTCTTTCTACAGACCAGAGGACATTTATCAAAAAAAGTATGATTTTTGTCCCCATGTGCAGTTGCAAACTGTAGTCTGGCTTTTTTATGCGGTTTTGGAGCAGTGGCTTCTTCCATTCTGAGCGGCCTTTCAGGTTATGTCGATATAGGACTCGTTTTACTGTGGATATAGATACTTTTGTACCTTTTTCCTCCAGCATCTTCACAATGGCCTTTGCTGTTGTTCTGGGATTGATTTGCACTTTTCACACCAAAGTACGTTCATCTCTAGAGACAGAACGCGTCTCCTTCCTGAGCTGTATGACGGCTGCGTGGTCTCATGGTGTTTATACTTACGTACTGTTGTTTGTACAGATGAACGTTGTACCTTCAGGTGTTTGGAAAATGCTCCCAAGGATGAATCAGTTTTTTTCCTGAGGTCTTGGCTGACTTCTTTTGATTTTCCCATGATGTCAAGCAAAGAGGCACTGAGTTTGAAGGTAGGCCATGAAATACATTTTCAGAATGGTGGGTGTTGCTGGTGGATGCAGTCACGCGCAGGAGAGCAGAGAATTGTGAGGAATGTAACTTTACTCAGAATAATGAATGGTGCAAGGTAAAACAATACATTTGCCCAAACACAAACACACGAACATCAACTTTTACACACGGGCAAGAAACAGCAGCCGTCTAAAATAACCAGTCACCAACATTACCGAACATGACATAAAACAATTCCGCACAACACCATGGGGGAAACTGAGGGTTAAATACATGAACAATAATTAGGGAAATAAAAAACAGGGGTGTAGAAACAAAGACAAAACAAATGGAAAATGAAAGTGGATCGGCGATGGCTTGTAGACGGGCGACGCCGAGTGCTGCCCGAACAAGGAGAGGAACCGACTTCGGCCGAAGTCGTGACACACATCCACAGGTACACCTCCCGATTGACTGAAATGACATCATTTCGCCTTTCAGAAACTTATAAAGCCATGACATAATTTTCTGGAATTTTCCAAGCTGTTTAAAGGCACAGTCAACTTAGTGTATGTAAACTTCTGACCCACTGGAATTGTCATACAGTGAATTATAAGTGAAATAATCTGTCTGTAAACAATTGTTGGAAAAATTATTTGTGTCATGCACAAAGTAGATGTCCTAACTGACTTGCCAAAACTATAGTTTGTTAACAAGAAATGCGTGGAGTGGTTGAAAAACGAATTTTAATGACTCCAACCTAAGTGTCTGTAAACCTCCGACTTCAATTGTATCAGATATAATGTCTTCTATAGAGCTACCGCAGTTACAGAGAATCACACTGAAAACTTTGAGAGAGAGCAAGGGAGGGAGAGAGAGAAATAGAGAGAATTCAGAACAGATTCTGTAATCCTGTGTTTTTGCGGTCAGATTCAAGGGAAGAGAGGGGGGGGGGTCTGACTGGGAACAGGGAGGGAGGGAAGAGAGAGGGGTGGGTGTGACTGGGGACAGGGAGGGAGGGTAGAGAGAGGGGGTGGGTGTGACTGGGAACAGGGAGGGAGGGAAGAGAGAGGAGGGTGGGTGTGACTGGGAACAGGGAGGGAGGGAAGAGAGAGGAGGGTGGGTGTGACTGGGAACAGGGAGGGAGGGAAGAGAGAGGAGGGTGGGTGTGACTGGGAACAGGGGGGGTGCGTGTGACTGGGAACAGGGAGGGAGGGAAGAGAGAGGAGGGTGGGTCTGACTGGGAACAGGGAGGGAGGGAAGAGAGAGGAGGGTGGGTGTGACTGGGAACAGGGAGGGAGGGAAGAGAGAGGAGGGTGGGTGTGACTGGGAACAGGGGGTGCGTGTGACTGGGAACAGGGAGAGAGGGAAGAGAGAGGAGGGTGGGTGTGACTGGGAACAGGGAGGGAGGGAAGAAAGAGGAGGGTGGGTGTGACTGGGAACAGGGAGGGAGGGAAGAGAGAGGAGGGTGGGTGTGACTGGGAAGAGGGAGGGAGGGAAGAGAGAGGAGGGTGGGTGTGACTGGGAACAGGGAGATAGGGAAGAGAGAGGGGGTTGGGTGTGACTGGGAACAGGGAGGGAGGGAAGAGAGAGGAGGGTGGGTGTGACTGGGAACAGGGAGGGAGGGAAGTTAGAGGAGGGTGGGGTCTGACTGGCAACCGAGGAGGGTCTACAGCAGCACCTAGATCTTCTGCACAGACTCTGTCAGACCTGGGCCCTGACAGTAAATCTCAGTAAGACCAAAATAATGGTGTTCCAAAAAAGGTCCAGTTGCCAGGACCACAAATACAAATTCCATCTCGACACCGTTGCCCTAGAGCACACAAAAAACTATACATACCTTTCCCTAAACATCAGCGCCACAGGTAACTTCCACAAAGCTGTGAACGATCTGAGAGATACGGCAAGAAGGGAATTCTATGCAATCAAAAGAAACATACATTTTGACATACCAATTAGGATCTGGCAAAAAATACTTGAATCAGTTATAGAACCCATTGCCCTTTATGGTTGTGAGGTCTGGGGTCCGCTCACCAATCAAGAATTCACAAAATGGGACAAACACCAAATTGAGACTGCATTCAGAATTCTGCAAAAATCTCCTCAGTGTACAAACAGTGTACAAACAGTGTACAAACAGTGTTAAAACACCAAATAATGCATGCAGAGCAGAATTAGGCCGATTCCCGCTAATTATCAAATTCCAGAAAAGAGCTGTTAAATTCTACAGACTCAGTGAGCATAGCCTTGCTATTGAGAAAAGCCGCCCTAGGCAGACCTGGCTCTCAAGAGAAGACAAGCTATTTGCACACTGCCCACAAAATGAGGTGGAAACTGAGCTGCACTTCCTAACCTCCTGCCCAATGTATGACCATATTAGAGAGACATATTTCCCTCGGATTATACAGATCCACAAAGAATTAGAATACAAACTCGATTTTGATCAACTCCCATATCTACCACAGTGTGCCATCACAGCAGCAAGATTTGTGACCTGTTGCCACAAGAAAAGTCAACCAGTGAAGAACAAACACCATTGTAAATACAACCCATATTTATGTTTATTTATTTTCCCTTTAGTACTTTAACTATTTGCACATCGTTACAACACTGTATATATACGTAATATAACATTTTAATGTCTTTATTCTTTTGGAACTTATGTGAGTGTAATGTCTACTGTTCATTTTGATTGTTTATTTCACTTTTGTATATTATCTACTTCACTGGCTTTGGCAATGTTAACATATGTTTCCCATGCCAATAAAGCCCCTAGAATTGAATTGAATTGAGAGGAGGGTGGGTGTGACTGGGGACAGGGAGGGAGGGAAGAGAGAGGGAGCTAGCTAGCTCACATACAACAGGACTGGTATCAGTAGCAAGCGGAGTAAACGATAAGAGCTAACATTACAGTCATCGGAGTGTCGTATCATATTTAATAAACCAAACATTGAAAACCAGGTCATGTAAAAACCTAAACCGGTTCGTGCATCAATAACGGTGTATAATAAAATATGGTGCCCTGTAAGAACAGTGTGTGTGTGTGTGACTGTGAAGGTGGGTACTGGTTGAAGAGATGGGGATATGGGCCAAACTGAAACAAACCCTCAACAGCATCTCTATCATCTCCTGTCTCTCTATCATCTCCTGTCTCTCTATCATCTCCTGTCTCTCTTTTATCTCCTGTCTCTCTATCATCTCCTGTCTCTCTTTCATCTCCTGTCTCTCTTTTATCTCCTGTCTCTCTATCATCTCCTGTCTCTCTATCATCTCCTGTCTCTGTAAATTGCTTTTAGTTTAATCCCCCTGCTATTGTTTCTCACTGTCTTTCTATCTGTCTTTCTCTGTCCTCTATCTCCCTGTATCCTTCTCTCTTCCTTTTCTCTGTGTTTAGAGACTGTTGCTAATTGTCTTTCTATCTGTCTTTCTCTGTCCTCTATCTCCCCTTATCCTTCTCTCTCTTCCTTTTCTCTGTGTTTAGAGACTGTTGCTCATTGTCTTTCTATCTGTCTTTTTCTGTCCTCTATCTCCCCGTATCCTTCTCTCTCTTCCTTTTCTCTGTGTTTAGAGACTGTTGCTCATTGTCTTTCTATCTGTCTTTTTCTGTCCTCTATCTCCCCGTATCCTTCTCTCTCTTCATTCTCTCTGTATTTAGAGACTGTTTCTCATTGTGTAGTAGTTGGAAGTTGAAGGGCAGAGCAGCTAGCTTTAGACCACCTGTCCCTCAGTGGAGGTGGTGGGGGTAATCTTTCGGTTAGGTAAACATTGCTGTGGTCGAGGAGCGGTCATGGTCCTGGCTATGGAGGACGCCTGTCCCAACGGGTTGGAGGGAGAGGTGGAGCCCCCTCCGGATGCAGGCGGGACGGGAGATGCAGGCGGGACAGGAGAGGGGGCGGTTGGGTCCAGGGAGGGGGCGGCTGCTGAGCCCACAGAGGGGGCCAACACATCCGGAGGCAAGACTCTCAGTTGCCAGATAGTTATACTATGGAAAATATTTGTTGCCCGATATTAGTACAACAGAGAGAGCTATTGTTTCCAGCTAGATATGCCTTGTCAGCTATTCATTACCTTCCAGGGGAAAGATACTTTTTGACCGATATTTCAGAACTATTTGTGGGTTACATAGTGTCTACTGTCCAGTCACTAGCGAAGAGAGACTTGCCTGTTCCAAAGTGCAAAGGCTGTTTTGGATAGGTATTTCATAACAGTTTGTGAGTGAAGGAAGGAATGCTAGTTAGTATCACTATCCACAAGTCAAAGACTGTCAGGTATTTGTTGTGTACGTAGGTGAGGAAACGGGTTGCCAGATTGTGAGTGTTTGTTTACTTTTTTTTATTCCTGGACAGAGGAAGCATTTCGGAAAAGAGAAGTGAGTAATTGTACTGTACCACGTGGTTTACGGGACATACGGGGAGAGAGGAAGAGGCAAGAAGAGAGAGAAATAAAATACTTTGCTGCTTCAGAATATTAATGAATTACAATGTAAAATAGGAGATAAAAAACCCTTCCTCTACCCTCTATGCTAGAGAAAGACTAACTATGCTACCTTTTATAATACTGTGTAGTGTAAGTACATTGAAGATGCATTTGCAAGTGGAACCGTATTGGAGTGTTACTGTAGTAATTGTATCTATTCTTATGCAAGTCATATTCAGGGATTATAAAGTATTTATGCCATCCCCCCACCCACGTCAGTGACATAGTGGAATGTATCCTTTGATCTGATGCACATATACTTATGCAAACACACACACACACACACACACGCACACACACACACACACACACACACACACACACACACGCACGCACGCACGCACGCACGCACGCACGCACGCACACACACACACACACACACACACATACACACATACACACACACACACATACACACACACACACGCACACACACACACACACACTGAGGTTCAGTGAACTCTGTGAACAAAGTCCTGGGGTACAAAAACATATTGGCTTGACCCAGAGGGAGAAGGTCAACCCAGAGATTAAGTTAACAGAAATCTGCCACAGTTATCTCTTTCATAGTCAGTACTGCTTACAGTTGAAGTCGGAAGTTTACATACACTTCAGTCAAATACATTTAAACTCCGTTTTTCACCATTTCTGATATTTTATCCTAGTAAAAATTCCCTGTCTTAGGTCAGTTAGGATCACCACTTTATTTTAAGAATGTGAAATGTCAATATAATAGTAGAGAGTGATTTATTTCAGCTTTTATTTATTTCATCACATTCCCAGTGGGTCAGAAGTTTACATACACTCAATTAGCATTTGGTAGCCTTGCCTTTAAATTGTTTATCTTGGGTCAAACATTTTGGGTAGCTTTCCACAAGCTTCCCACAATGACTTGGGTGAATTTTGGCCCATTCCTCCTGACAGAGCTGGTGTAACTGAGTCAGGTTTGTAGGCCTCCTTGTGCGCACACACTTTTTCAGTTCTGTCCACAGATTGTCTTTAGAATTGAGGTCAGGGCTTTGTGATGGCCACTCCAATACCTTGACTTTGTTGTCCTTTAGCCATTTTGCCACAACTTTGTAAATATGCTTGGGGTCATTGTCCATTTGGAAGACCCATTTGCGACCAAGCTTTAACTTCCTGATGGATGTCTTGAGATGTTGCTTCAATTTATCCACATCATTTTCCTACTCTCATGATGCCATCTATTTTGTGTTGTGCACCAGTCCCTCCTGCAGTAAAGCATCCCACAACATGATGCTGCCACCCCCACAACATGATGCTGCCACCCCCACAACATGATGCTGCCACCCCCACAACATGATGCTGCCACCCCGTGCTTCACGATTGGGATGGTGTTCTTTGGCTTGCAAGCCTCCTCCTTTTTCCTCCAAACATAACGATGGTCATTATGGCCAAACAGTTCTATTTTGTTTCATCAGACCAGAGGACGTTTCTCCAAAAAGTTTGATCTTTGTCCCCATGTGTAGTTGCAAACCGTAGTCTGGCTTTTTATGCATTTTTGGAGCAGTGGCTTCTTCCTTGCTGAGTGGCCTTTCAAGTTATGTCGATATTGGACTCGTTTTACTGAAGATATAGATATTTTTGTACCTGTTTCCTCCAGCATCTTCACTGTTGTTCTGCGATTGATTTGCACTTTTCACACCAAAGTACGTTCATCACCAGGAGACAGAACGCGTCTACTTCCTGAGCAGTATGACGGCTGCGTGGTCCCATGGTGTAAACAATTGTAGGAAAAATTACTTGTGTCATGCTTGTGTCAAAGTAGATGTCCTAACCGACTTGCCAAAACTATAGTTTGTTAACAAGGAATTTGTGGAGTGGTTGAAAAGCGAGTTTTAATGACTCTAACATAAGTGTATGTAAACTTCAGACTTCAACTGTATTTACACTAAGTAGATCCAAAGCACACAAACGTCTGTCTAAATTTCTTTGTGACAGAGAAACATAGGTTCTTCTTGTTCAGTCACGCTGCCTTGGAGACACATCCCAACACACACAAACAGACACAAACACACACACACACACACACACACACACACACACACACACACACACACACACACACACACACACACACACACACACACACACACACACACACACACACACACACACACACACACACACACACACACACACACATAACAACAGAGACACACATCCCAACAGTTATGTGTTCCTTTAGGGCGAACTTGCAACTGGGTGTGGAGTCACACTTTTATGTGGGGAATGTGGGTAGCTACATGTGATAGCTTTTGGTGGCTCAGGATTTGCATGCTGTACGTCTGCCTGTCTGTATGTCTGTCTGTCTGACCGTCTGTCTGTGCGACGGCGCGTGTGCGTGCTTACGTTTGTGGTCTTTGTATTGGAGTCATGGACAGTATAATTTGTGTGTGTTTGTGTCTATAGGAGAGCTTGAAAGGGGAATTATGTCTCTGTGTGTGGGGGGGTTAACTATAATCAAGGGGATGGTTTATTAATGGTTGTTTTTGTGGGTGTGGGTGGGTGTAATTGATAGTCTGGTTTGGAACTATGTGTTTCTCTCTTCGAAGAGAAATTCCATAATTTGGTGTTTTGTTGATGGAAAATGCTGCCTCACATCGCTCCAGAATATCCCGTTTGTGTTCAATTGGGTTGAGATCTGGTGACTGAGACACACTGTAACAACTGTTTGAAGAAGAGGACCAAGGTGGTGGTACGTGTTTATTGATTTCTTTTTATTGTAATTTTATTTTACCCAGTTTTCTCCCCAATTTCGTGGTATCCAATTGTTTTTTAGTAGCTACTATCTTGTCTCATCGCTACAACTCCCGTACGGGCTCGGGAGAGACGAAGGTTGAAAGTCATGCTTCCTCCGATACACAACCCAACCAGCCGTACTGCTTCTTAACACAGCGTGCATCCAACCCGGAAGCCAGGCGCACCAATGTGTCGGATGAAACACCGTGCACCTGGCAACCTTGGTTAGCGCGCACTGCGCCCGGCCCGCCACAGGAGTCGCTGGTGCGCGATGAGACAAGGACATCCCTACCGGCCAACCCCTCCCTAACCCGGGCGACGCTAGGCCAATTGTGCGTCGCCCCACGGACCTCCCGGTCACGGCCGGTTACGATAGAGCCTGGGCGCGAACCCAGAGTCTCTGATGGCACAGCTGGCGCTGCAGTACAGCGCCCTTAACCACTGCGCCACCCGGGAGGCCGTGTTCATGATTTTTAATCAAACTGACACTTGAACAAAAAAATAACAAAGCGGCACAAACGAAACAGTTCTGTCTGGTGTAAACACACAAAACAGAAAAACAGAGGGTAGGCATCTATCCGCGGTGGCGGCTCTGGTGCGGGACGTGGACTCCGTTCCACCTTAGGCTTGGCCCACTTAGGTGGCGCCTCTGGAGCGGGGACCCTCGCGCTGACCCCGGACAGGAGGGCGACTCTGCCAGTGCCGGACAGGAGGGCGACTCTGCCAGTGCCGGACAGGAGGGCGACTCTGCCAGTGCCGGACAGGAGGGCGACTCTGCCAGTGCCGGACAGGAGGGCGACTCTGCCAGTGCCGGACAGGAGGGCGAGAAGGTAGAAGGAGAGAGAGACGGGTAGAAGGAGAGAGAGGCGGTAGAAGGAGAGAGAGACGGGTAGAAGGAGAGAGAGACGGGTAGAAGGAGAGAGAGAGAGAGACGGTAGAAGGAGAGAGAGACGGATAGAAGGAGAGAGAGACGGTAGAAGGAGAGAGAGACGGGTAGAAGGAGAGAGAGACGGTAGAAGGAGAGAGAGACGGTAGAAGGAGAGAGACGGGTAGAAGGAGAGAGACGGGTAGAAGGAGAGAGAGACGGGTAGAAGGAGAGAGAGACAGTAGAAGGAGAGAGAGACGGATAGAAGGAGAGAGAGACGGGTAGAAGGAGAGAGAGACGGTAGAAGGAGAGAGAGGCGGTAGAAGGAGAGAGAGACGGGTAGAAGGAGAGAGAGGCGGTAGAAGGAGAGAGAGGCGGTAGAAGGAGAGAGAGGCGGTAGAAGGAGAGAGAGACGGGTAGAAGGAGAGAGAGAAGGGTAGAAGGAGAGAGAGGCGGTAGAAGGAGAGAGAGGCGGTAGAAGGAGAGAGAGGCGGTAGAAGGAGAGAGAGGCGGGTAGAAGGAGAGAGAGAGTGGAGGAGAAAATGTGAGGGTGTCATTTTCTTCATGGCTTTACATATGAATATGCACACACACACACACACACACACACACACACACACACACACACACACACACACACACACACACACACACACACACACACACACACACACACACACACACACACACACACACACACACACACCTCCACAGGGCTGTAAGTGTATTACAGGGGGTGTGAGATCCTCGGTTTAAGATCCTAGTGCCATGATGCCTGCCTAGTCTACACCTCTCTCCTTGTCAGGACAACAGGGTCAGAGGAGTCTTCATCTCAGGACGGGACTGAAATGTAGATCATTAGAAAGAACATGCAGGGTCAGAGGAGTCTTCATCTCAGGACGGCTCGAACCCAAACTACAGAGAAACTGAAGAGAAACTGATTTGTGTGTCCATGTTTTATTTTCTAGGCACTATTTTGTCTGACAGAATTGCACAGTTTTGATTGCTGTGATATACAGTATGAACTGCAGTGAATGGGACTGGTCTATAGAACTATACTGCAGTAAAGTGAATAAACTATAGTCATGACCGCAACAAATCTGAACTCGTCAAGAGGGGTCGCAGTGTCCCGCGGGTCTGTTTACCCACATCCATGCCTTTTGGGGGTCCGAAGCAAAATTCTGTCACCTTGCGAGCAAAACATATTAGCAGCCCCTCTCTTGACAGTGGTTTTAGAGTTCATTTCCTGCAGTTCTACATGTTTTGCCATGGGGTGGAGAGAAAATGTTACAGTTTAAAGCAAGTTTGGTGCCATTCTACACATTGCCATGGAGCAGAAAGAAGATTTTGCACTTTTATAGCTAATTTCATGCAATTCTACAAATTTTGCCATGGGGCAGAGAGAAAAATGACCAGTTTTACAGCTAATCTCCTGCAATTCTACACATTTTACCATAGGGTGGAGAGAAATGTTTGCGGTTTTTAATATGATATTTGATATCTGGGTGAGAGTGACAGTGGGGGGCTCTCCGGTCGGTAATTTGATCCTGATTACTAAGTTTAGGCAGCTAGACACTCATCTAACTTACCAATCTAAAAATAAATGGCTGACATGGGCTAATTGAGTGATTATCAGTGACTGACATAATAACAAGAGGAAAACTGCTGATTCTAACTCAACAGTAAGTTGAGACCCCGACTGAGTTCCTAAACATTTGTAATTATGAGGAAATGTATCAGCTGGCCTACAAAAGGGAGGCGGGGCCGGCAGTCGTTCATCGCTGATCTACAGTGTGATTTCCTCACTCCCTTTATCTCTGTTTTCCATATATACAGTAACTAACACCTCTCCCTCCCCTCTCTCTTTCCCTTCCTCTCTCCACCACTCTCTCCCTCTCCCTCCCCTCTCTCTTTCCCTTCCTCTCTCCACCACTCTCTCCCTCTCCCTCCCTCTCTCTTTCCCTTCCTCTCTCCACCACTCTCTCCCTCCCCTCTCTCTTTCCCTTCCTCTCTCCACCACTCTCTCCCTCCCCTCCCTCTTTCCCCTCCTCTCTCCACCACTCTCTCCCTCTCCCTCCCCTCTCTCTTTCCCTTCCTCTCTCCACCACTCTCTCCCTCCCTCTCCCTCCCCTCCCTTTCACCACCCCCCCCCGCTCTCTCACCCCTCCCCCCACAGCGATGCAGCAGGTGTTGGATAACCTGGGGGAGCTGCCCACCTCCACGGGGGCCAAAGACATCGACCTCATCTTCCTCAGAGGAATCATGGAGAGTCCCATTGTACGGTCACTCTCCAAGGTAGCAGATACACATAGGGGAAGAACACACAGAGATTGACTCCCACACTGAGACTGACTCACACACTGAGAATGACTCACACACTGACACTGACTCACACACTGAGACTGACTCACACACTGAGACAGACTCACACACTGACTCACACACTGAGACTGACTCACACACTGAGACTGACTCACACACTGAGAATGACTCACACACTGAGACTGACTCACACACTGACACTGACTCACACACTGAGACTGACTAACACACTGAGAATGACTCACACACTGAGACTGACTCACACACTGAGACTGACTCACACACTGACACTGACTCACACACTGAGACTGACTAACACACTGAGAATGACTCACACACTGAGACTGACTCACACACTGAGACTGACTCACACACTGAGACTGACTCACACACTGAGAATGACTCACACACTGAGAATGACTCACACACTGAGACTGACTCACACACACTGAAGACTGACTCACACACTGAGAATGACTCACACACTGAGACTGACTCACACACTGAGACTGACTTGACACTGACTCACACTGAGACTGACTCCACACACTGAGACTGACTCACACACTGAGAATGACTCACACACTGAGACTGACTCACACACTGAGAATGACTCACACACTGAGACTGACTCACACTGAGAATGACTCACACACTGAATGACTCACACACTGAGACTGAGACTCACACACTGAGAATGACTCACACACTGAGACTGACTTCCCACACTGAGAATGACTCACACTGAGAATGACTCACACACTGAGACTGACTCACACACTGAGACTGACTCCCACACACTGAGAACTGACTCCCACACTGAGAATGACTCACACACTGAGACTGACTCACACACTGAGAATGACTCACACTGAGAATGACACACTGAGAAACACTGAGACTGACTCACACACTGAGACTGACTCACACACTGAGACTGACTCACACACTGAGAATGACTCACACACTGAGACTGACTCACACACTGAGAATGACTCACACACTGAGACTGACTCACACACTGAGACTGACTCACACTGAGACTGACTCCCACACTGAGACTGACTCACACACTGAGAATGACTCACACACTGAGACTGACTCACACACTGAGAATGACTCACACTGAGACTGACTCCCACACTGAGACTGACTCCCACACTGAGACTGACTCACACACTGAGACTGACTCACACACTGAGACTGATTCCCACACTGAGAATGACTCACACTGAGAATGACTCACACACTGAGAATGACTCACACACTGAGACTGACTCACACACTGAGAATGACTCACACTGAGAATGACTCACACACTGAGACTGACTCACACACCGAGACTGACTCCCACACTGAGAATGATTCCCACACTGAGACTGACTCCCACACTGAGACTGACTCCCACACTGAGAATGACTCACACACTGAGAATGACTCACACACTGAGACTGACTCCCACACTGAGAATGACTCCCACACTGAGACTGACTCACACACTGAGACTGACTCACACACTGAGACTGATTCCCACACTGAGAATGACTCCCACACCGAGACTGACTCCCACACTGAGAATGACTCATACACTGAAACTGACTCACACACTGAGAATGACTCACAAACTGACCACAGGTTGGCAGGCAGCAGCGTGCTCCTCGCTACGGTAGTAATCTATCAGTATACTCATACATAACAGCCCCCCCCCCCCCCACAGGTACCCTGATGGTCCCAATAATACACACACACACACACACACACACACACACACAAGCTCACTCTAACCCATATACGTGCACTGATTTGACATATTCATATTCAACCCTTGGTGAGGTCTGTTAGTCACTGCTAGACAAGAGGATGTCAGGAGGATGTGCCAGCAGCCCTCCCAGTGCCTTCACAGACTGATACTCTGACCACTGGGGTGATTTCCTGCCCTGAACTAGTCAGCATTGGCTTGCCGCCATAATGGTCATTCTGGGCAAGTGGGAGAGTCATTGTCACGCCACTGACAGACAAAGAGAGAGAAAGAGAGAGGGGGGAGAGAGCGAAAAGATTGAGAGATGTGTTTGACTTCCTCATCACAATACAACCACAGAACCCTCACTCAACAACTCAACTTACTGACACCAGTTCCACAAAAGGAAGTATAACACAAGTTTACACAATGGCAAGGGAACGCAACCACACACAATGGCTATCTACCAGTGTACAAATTCCTCCCATGTCTGTACAGTATGTGACCCCATAACCTTTCACCTCTGACCCCTGCAGGCCCACGAGCGATTGGAGGACTTGAGGCTGGAGGCGGTGCAGGACAACAATATAGAGCTGGTCACAGACATCTTGGGTGACATCACCGCCCTCAGCGTCCGTGATGACAGCGCAGCGGAACTCTCCCGAATCCTCCAGGAGCCCCACTTCCAGGTCCGTAAACCAGTCACTAAGGTTAAAGGTTATAGTTGATGCTAATGGCCTACATTCTGAACTGACCCCATAGCCTTTATACCTTGGTTCTTCTTGTTAATCTGAAAGCATGGGCTATGAGCAATATGGATATATGCTGAGTGTACAAAACATTAAGAACACCTTCCTAATATTGAGTTGCACCCCCTCTATTTGTCGGGTGCATGGACTCTACAAGGTGTTGAAAACATTCCACAGGGATGCTGGCCTTTGTTGACTACAATTCTTCCGACAGTTGTATCAAGTTGGCTGGATGTCCAATGTCCGATTGGTTGGTGGACCATTCTTGATACACACAGGAAACTGTTGGGCGTGAAAAAACCAGCAGTTATTTTTTTAAAAAATATTATTATTATTTTTTTTACCCCCTTTTCTCCCCAATTTCGTGGTATCCAATTGTTAGTAGTCACTATATTGTCTCATCGCTACAACTCCTGTACGGGCTCGGGAGAGACGAAGTGTGCCCGTTTGGGGATCTGATAGTATTTCTGATTGGCTTAATGCACCACCACTCATGAGCTGTGGAGCTTCTCAAAGGAATGCTTTCTTCACCTCAAACAGCAAGCAAACAACCTCTGTTTTTACATCCATTGAGAATGACAATAGTTCCTCAATGTATTTTTAAATCTTTCCAGCTCTCTCTCTTTCGATAACCACTCAGCATGAAAGGGAAAAACATCATTCTCTGATTCAGTGGAAATATCGTAAAACAGGCCTACCTGAGGACCTCGTATCCCTTGATCAAATAGCCTACAGCTGTGTCTGTCCCGAGCTCACTGCTACAGGAACCTCTGAGGACCCAGAATATTTTATACAATGCTGCATGTTTGCTAGCTCAAGCCTGACCCAATTTGGTAGTTGACACGTTTCAAGTTCATTGCAGACAGGCCACGCATAGCCAATGTGATTTCTAGGATATTTATTTTGATCAAGATATTCTTTAATTATTATTTCGTCTTGTTTTTTTTACCCATTTTTCTCCCCAATTCCATTGTATCCAATTGGTAGCTACAGTCTTGTCTCATGGCTGCAACTCCTGCACGGTCTCGGGAGAGGTAAAGGTCGAGAGCCGTGCGTCCTCCGAAACGCAACCCAACCAAGCCACACTGCTTCTTGACACAAGGACAATTTTGCACCGCCCCATGGGTCTCCTGGTCTCGGCCGGCTGTGACAGAGCCTGAACCCCAACCAGGATCTCTAGTGGCACAGCTAGCACTGTGATGCAGTGCCTTAGACCACTGCGCCACTCGGGAGGCCCATCAGAATATTTTCTCCCTGCAATGTTTGTTGGCTTTATGTAGGCTATTTTTACATAGTTGGCAATTCAAATAGAAGTTACTTTTTATGTTGGTATGATTTTATTTTAGATTTGGACATAATTTTCATTAAGCACATGACAATGATTTTGAAATACGAAGATGTTTTGCTAAATTAAATGAAACATTTCCATCAAAATGTGCATATGAAAATCATGGTCAGATAAATTGGCATTCCACATGAGAAAGGTTGCCAACTCCTCTCCTATTACCGGCAACTATTTTATAAATGACATGGCGAAATAGGAAGCCGATTCCAGATTTAACTTTAGATTGGAGATGCTTAATGTGAGTCTGGAAGGATAGTTTACAGTCTAACCAGACACCTAGGTATTTGTAGTTGTCCACATATTCTAAGCCAGAACCGTCCAGAGTAGAGGTCGACCGATTCTGATTTTTCAACGCCGATACCGATTATTGGAGGACCAAAAAATCCGATACTGATTAATCGGATGATTTAAAAAAATAAAAAAGTTTTTATTTGTAATAATGACAATTACAATAATACTGAATTAACACTTATTTTAACTTAATATAAAGCATCAATAAAATCAATTTAGCCTCAAATGAATAATGAAACATGTTCAATTTGGTTTAAATAATGCAAAAACTAAGTGTTGGAGAAGAAAGTAATATGTGCCATGTAAAATATGTGCCATGTAAGAAAGCTAACGTTTAAGTTCCTTGCTCAGAACATGAGAACATATGAAAGTTGGTGGTTCCTTTTAACATGAGACTTAAATATTCCAAGGTAAGAAGTTTTAGGTTGTAGTTCATATAGTATTTATAGGACTATTTATCTCTATACCATATGTATTTCATATACCTTTGACTATTGGATGTTCTTATAGGCACTATAGTATTGCCAGTGTAACAGTATAGCTTCCGTCCCCCTCCTCGCCCCTCCCTGGGCTCGAACCAGGACCACATCGACAACAGACACACTCAAAGCATCGTTACCCATCGCTCCACAAAAGCCACGGCCCTTGCAGCGCAAGGGGAATAACTACTCCAAATCTAAAAGCGAGTGACGTTTGAAACAGTATTAGCGCACACCCAGCTAACTAGCTAGCCATTTCACATTGGGTTACACCAGCCATTAGGCTGATAGGTTTGAAGTCATAAACAGCGCTGTGCTTGCGAAGAGCTGCTGGCAAAACGCACAAAAGTGCTGTTTGAATGAATGATTACGGGCCTGCTGCTGCTCAGTCAGACTGCTCTACCAAATCATCAGACTTAATTATAACATAATAACACACAGAAATACGAGCCTTTGGTCATTAATATGATCGGATCCAGAAACTATCATTTCAAAAACAAAACGTTTATTATTTCAGTGAAATACGAAACCGTTTGGTATTTTATCTAACGGGTGGCATCCAAAAGTCTAAATATTCTTGTTACATTGCACAACCTTCAATGTATGTCATAATTACGTAAAATTCTGGCAAATTAGTTCGCAATGAGCCAGGCAGCCCAAACTGTTGCATATACCCTGACTCTGCATGCAATGAACGCAAAGGAAATTACACAATTTCACCTGGTTAATATTGCCTGCTCAGCTGGATTAGTAGTTATAACTAGTGATTATGATTGATTGTTTTTTATAAGATAAGTTTAATGCTAGCTAGCAATTACACCCTCCGACAAACCATCAAACAGGAAAAGCGTTAATACAGTACAAAGATCGAAGCCTACTACCTGGCTCTGACACTTGTCGAATGTGACAGGGCTTGCAAACTATCACAGAGTACGACGGAAAAACCCAGCCACGAGCTGCCCAATGATGTGAGCCTACCAGACGAGCTAAATGCCTTCTCTGCTCGCTTTGATTCAAGCAAGACTGAACCAGGCATGAGAGGACCAGCTGTTCCGGACGACTGTGTGACCATACTCTCCATAGCCAGTGTGCGTAAGACCTTTAAACATGGTTAACATTCACAAGGCCTGACATATTTCCATGATGCATACTCCGAGCATGCGCTGACCTCTATACCAGGCTGTGTCAGAGAAAGGTCCTAAAAATTGTCAACGACTCCAGGGTACCAAAGGACCCTGAACAGATTCTACCCCAAGCCATGAGACTGCTAAATAGTTCAGCCTGGTAGCTATTTAGTTAACTATTTAACTCTCTGAATTGACTCATTTTGCACTAAATTTTTTGACACATACACTTCTGCTACTGTATATTATCAGTCACTTATTCCTAGTTATACTGTATGTACATATCTACCTCAATGACCTCGTACCCCTGCGCATGGACTTGGTACTGGTACTCCCTGTATATAGCCATGTTATCTTTACTCATTGTGTATTTATTATTATTTTTCTATTATTTCTGTTATTTCAGTTAGGAAGGGCCCATAAGTAAGAATTTCACTGATAGTCTACCCCTACTGTTTATGAAGCATGTGATAAATAACATTTGATCTGATATCAAACAGAGTTCAGAGCGTGATGTCAGATATGTCATAACAGAATGAGTGCTTCATCCAATATCACGTGACAGCTGTGCTCAGCCAGCCGCGTCCCCTACTAGCTGTCACCTGCTTGTCTCCGCTTTTTCTCCGCCAGTTATTTCAGCCGTGATGAGGAGCTGGGTGTGAAGACACTTATGAGTCTTCTGTTGTTGCCTTTGCTTCTAATTATTGGAGCAGCTAGCAGCCTGTTAGAACCAAGAGCACAGGGCAGTTTGACTTCGCTGTCACACAGCCTCTGAGGGAAGGGAAATTGGGATACCTAGTCAGTTGAAAACTGAAATGTCTTCATTTCATGTCTTAAGCCAACCCCTCTGAATCAGTGCCATAATAGAGCACAGTGACAGTCATGCTTGCACCTTTACATCGCTGAAAACTGCGTATCTTTTGCCCACAACACATTCAAAAGTTATGCACCGTATTACCGGAGCTACCTTTCCTTTTGTACCACAATTCATACGCATTTATATCATTTCATAAACCACTCGCAGGCCGCTAATCGGTGGTTAGATAGCAAACAACCTTGTTTAGTCATGTTACCTAGCTAGCTAACAACCTGGTAACTTGACCAATAGGCTATTCACAAATTTGGATGGCACGGGAAGAACAGAAAAGAGAGGCCTACTACTTAATACCGTTATTCTTTGCCTGGTATCGCATCCTTAGTCAAATGTTGGTATTGTGACAACACAAGCACATATTTGGGCCCTCACCAGTTTGCATCCCTGTTAATAGTCAAATTGCCACGTCCGTTTGTGATATTACAACAACAAAGACTGGAAACAAGGGCCCCAGATTCTTTTTCCTCTGACATCATTGCATGTGTGATAGAACAGCAGCATATGTACTGCCATTTTTAACCTTGATGCTTCTCAGCTCTGCTTCATCAACAATAACAACCTGTTTCCCCTACTGTGGATTCCACTCATCCTACATGTACATCTTACCTCAATTACCTCGACTAACCGGTGCCCCTGCACATTGACTCTGTACAGGTACCCCCTGTATATAGCCTCGCTATTGTTATTTTACTGCTGCTCTTTAATTAGTTGTTACTTTTATCTCTTATTTTTTTCACTTATCAATTTTTTACTTAACACATTTTTTTAAGTAAGCATTTCACTGTAAGTCTACACCTGTTGTAACGGCCCTGAATTTTCTGAACCGTCTCAGTGCAGCTCCTTCCAAAAGGACGCTTTCCCTTTAATTCCTAATTAAATAGCCAGCATCAGCTGCGCAAAAGTGGGGTTGTGACGGAGACGTGAATGAGGATGTGTTCAACCCTCAGTTCCGAAGCTTCTCTATTCCGTTTGTTGTGTAGCCTAAGAGAGTTTACCTAGGATCGGATCCACTCTTTGCGTCCGTGGACTACACCTCTCCGTGGCCTTTCTCCGCTGGAGATCTATTGGCGGATTGGATTGTCTGACTGACCGACTGACTACAACCTTTTTGTATACGGTATTTCATTTGTTTTGATGTGAGGTATACTGTGATTTATGTAGTTAGTTGTAGTTGAGGACTTAGTAAGAGTTGATACGCTTTAAAGTTCTGTGGTAAAATAATTGTTATATTGATGCTATGTTTAGTACTGGGTTTACGCTACACTGAATGAACGAACAAACATTGCGTGACAAAAGTCACTTGAGTTCACTGAACTCCTTTACCGGGCTGGACTCTTTTTAGGCCCGAGGTACAGGACATTGTGATATTATTATGTGTGTGTGTGTAATCATTGGTGTTGCTAATACAACCCACGCAAAATAATATAGTTGTTTTGGAAGTTCTTTCCAATGTTTTAAGGGTTTATGAAACGTTTATTTCCATCCTGACTTTTACATAAGTCCTTTGTATTGGTGTAGACTTGACGGACCAGATGGGACTTGTTCCCTCCCAAACCAAAAGGAGAAACCAATGTTTTCTCTGGTAGGCACAACCTACCTGGCACCCCTATAAATAATAACCTCAAGTCAAAACTGTTACAATGTGACATGTTTCTCTTCTCTTCCCATTTTACTTCCTTCTCATCCTTATGTTTCTCGTCCTTCCCTTCTGCTAATTCCTTTCTCTCCCTCTATCTCCATCTCTATCCCCTCTCTCTCTCCATCCCCCTCTCTCTCCCCCTCTCTCTCTCTCTCATCCCCCTCTCTCTCTCTCCATCCCCCTCTCTATCTTTACACTTCTCTCTCTCTACCGCTCTCTCCATTTCTCCATCACCCTCACCCTTTCTCCCCCTCTCTCATCTCCCTTTCTCTCCATCCCTCTATCTCTCCATCCTCCTATCTCCATCTCTCCATCATCCTCTCTCCATCCCTTGCTCTCCATCCCTTTCTCTCCATCCCTTTCTCTCCATCCCTTTCTATCCCCCTCTCTCCATCTCTCATCCCCCTCTCTCTCCATTTCTCCATCCTCTCCCATCTCTCCATCCCTTTCTCTCCATCCCTTTCTCTCCATCCTCATCTCTCCATCCCTTTCTATCCCCCTCTCCCCATCTCTCCATCCTCCTCTCTCTAACCCTTTCTATCCCACTCTCCCCATCTCTCTCTCCCTCTCAGTCGCTCCTTGAGGCCCACGACATGGTAGCCTCTAAGTGCTATGAGGCCGTGCCCCCAGCGGAGCTGTTTAATGAGGAGCTGGGGAACAGTTCTCTGATGCAGGCCGATGCTGTACGCATGATCGGCATCCGCAAGAAGGCTGGAGAACCACTGGTGAGCGAGTGTGAGTGTGGGAGAGATCGAGAGGGAGTGAGATGAAGAGTGTGTGTGTGTGTGTGTGTGCGTTTCTGCATCTCTGCAAGGATTTCATTGACCATCTATCTGCTCCTTCCCTCTCTCAGGGAGTGACGTTCAGAGTGGAGAAGGAGGAGCTGGTCATCGCTAGGATCCTCCACGGAGGAATGATTGACAGGCAGGGTCTGCTGCACGTGGGTGACATCATAAAGGAAGTGAATGGGCGGGACGTAGGGAACAACCCCACTGAGCTGCAGGAGATGCTGAAGGACTGCAGCGGAGGAATCACTCTGAAGATACTGCCTAGTTATAGAGATGCACCCGCCCCACCACAGGTACACACACACACATGCTCATACAAACACAGCACATGCAGGGACACACACATGGACGTACACGTGTGCCCTCTCACACTCAAGCATTCATGCTCTCTCTCTTTCTCCCCCTCTCCCCTCGCTCTCTCTTTCTCCCCCTCGCTCTCTCTTTCTCCCCCTCGCTCTCTCTTTCTCCCCCTCGCTCTCTCTTTCTCCCCCTCGCTCTCTCTTTCTCCCCCTCGCTCTCTCTCTCACACTCACACTCACACACACACACACACACACACACACACACACACACACACACACACACACATGAATGGATACAATCACGCAAGTCCACACACACTCACAGACTGCTCCTGTTTGGCTGTGTAACAGCTGCAGATGTTTGGTGGTGGACTGGTAGTGAAGTGAGTCCTGGGGCTGTCCCAGAATGCCCTGCTGTGGAATCTGAACCCTGGCTGAGAGCCCTATTAATAACCCTCCACATGATATCTGGGCCAGGGAGACACACACACACACACACACACAAATGTAGACACGTACAGGCACACACACGCTCGTACGCCGGCATGCACATAGACCCAGACACACAGAAAAACACACACAGACACACACACATGAAACAACTACTGTACTCTGGCATGCGTGCTCACACACACATATGCGCTGTACACACACTCACATCTATCCCGACACCTGCTCTACAAGTAGTGCAAACAAGCACACACACGCACGCCAACTGACACACAATCACACACCAACTGACACACACACACCTACTGACACATATGCACACACACATGCATGGATGCTCTTACTGAACAGACCCACACGCCAACACTCTACATACTCACACACACTATCTCAAATGTCACACACACACATCCAGTCCGGATCTTGTTTGAGAGTTTCTGTCTGGCTGCCAGTGTAAGCTGACAGTGCCCAGACCATGCACCTCTCATGGCAAATACCTCTGTTGGCAGGATGTGTGTGTGTGTGTGTGTGTGTGTGTGTGTGTGTGTGTGTGCGCAGTATAAATATGCACTTAGTGCTGCTTTGTACCCAAACTTCTCGAACACTTCAAAACACTAATCCTTACACTAACCTTATCTATCCAGCTGTTGTGTGTAGTAAAACACTAATCCTTCCACTAACCTTATCTATCCAGCTGTTGTGTGTAGTAAAACACTAATCCTTCCACTAACCTTATCTATCCAGCTGTTGTGTGTAGTAAAACACTAATCCTTCCACTAACCTTATCTACCTAGCTGTTGTGTGAAGTAAAACACTAATCCTTCCACTAACCTTATCTACCTAGCTGTTGTTTGTAGTAAAACACTAATCCTTCCACTAACCTTATCTATCTAGCTGTTGTGTGTAGTAAAACACTAATCCTTACACTAACCTTATCTATCTAGCTGTTGTGTGTAGTAAAACACTAATCCTTACACTAACCTTATCTATCTAGCTGTTGTGTGTAGTAAAACACTAATCCTTACACTAACCTTATCTATCTAGCTGTTGTGTGTAGTAAAACACTAATCCTTACACTAACCTTATCTATCTAGCTGTTGTGTGTAGTAAAACACTAATCCTTACACTAACCTTATCTATCTAGCTGTTGTGTTTAGTAAAACACTAATCCTTACACTAACCTTATCTATCTAGCTGTTGTGTGAAGTAAAACACTAATCCTTATACTAACCTTACCTATCTAGCTGTTGTGTGTAGTAAAACACTAATCCTTCCACTAACCTTATCTATCCAGCTGTTGTGTGTAGTAAAACACTAATCCTTCCACTAACCTTATCTACCTAGCTGTTGTGTGAAGTAAAACACTAATCCTTCCACTAACCTTATCTACCTAGCTGTTGTTTGTAGTAAAACACTGATCCTTCCACTAACCTTATCTATCTAGCTGTTGTGTGTAGTAAAACACTAATCCTTCCACTAACCTTATCTATCTAGCTGTTGTGTGTAGTAAAACACTAATCCTTACACTAACCTTATCTATCTAGCTGTTGTGTGTAGTAAAACACTAATCCTTACACTAACCTTACCTATCTAGCTGTTGTGTGTAGTAAAACACTAATCCTTACACTAACCTTACCTATCTAGCTGTTGTGTGTAGTAAAACACTAATCCTTACACTAACCTTATCTATCCAGCTGTTGTGTTTAGTAAAACACTAATCCTTACACTAACCTTATCTATCCAGCTGTTGTGTTTAGTAAAACACTAATCCTTACACTAACCTTATCTATCTAGCTGTTGTGTTTAGTAAAACACTAATCCTTCCACTAACCTTATCTATCCAGCTGTTGTGTGTAGTAAAACACTAATCCTTATACTAACCTTACCTATCTAGCTGTTGTGTGTAGTAAAACACTAATCCTTACACTAACCTTACCTATCTAGCTGTTGTGTGTAGTAAAACACTAATCCTTACACTAACCTTATCTATCTATCTAGCTGTTGTGTGTAGTAAAACACTAATCCTTACACTAACCTTACCTATCTAGCTGTTGTGTGTAGTAAAACACTAATCCTTCCACTAACCTTACCTATCTAGCTGTTGTGTGTAGTAAAACACTAATCCTTACACTAACATTACCTATCTAGCTGTTGTGTGTAGTAAAACACTAATCCTTACACTAACCTTATCTATCCAGCTGTTGTGTGTAGTAAAACACTAATCCTTACACTAACCTTACCTATCTAGCTGTTGTGTGTAGTAAAACACTAATCCTTACACTAACCTTACCTATCTAGCTGTTGTGTGTAGTAAAACACTAATCCTTACACTAACCTTATCTATCCAGCTGTTGTGTGTAGTAAAACACTAACCTTATCTACCTAGCTATTGTGTGTAGAAAAGCACTATTTTGACTGTATATAGTTATAGTTTGGTTGTCGAATCACCTTTTGATTAACATCAAACCTCCCTTTTCTCAGGTGTACGTGCAACCCCACTTTGACTACGATCCAGCAAATGACCATCTGATCCCCTGCCGAGAGGCGGGGATTGGCTTCAAGAGGGGGGACCTCCTTCAGATTGTCAACAGGGAGGACCCCAACTGGTGGCAGGTGATGGTGGTGGTCCTCAATAACAACAATGAATCTTTTTTTCTACTGGTTTAATATTGGTTTGTAACTTCTACTGGTTTAATATTGGTTTGTAACTTCTACTGGTTTAATATTGGTTTGTAACTTCTATTGATTTCTACTGGTTTCTAAGGGGCTCTACTGGTTTTATATTGGTTTGTATCTTCTACTGGTTTTATATTGGTTTGTAACTTCTACAGGTTTCTACTGGTTTTATATTGGTTTGTAACTTCTACTGGTTTTCTACTGGTTGTTTACTGGTTGGGTAATACAGTTTTTTTAACGTCTGGTGTGCTCTCCTGTGATAGGCATGTCATGTGGTTGGTGGAGCCACTGGACTGATCCCCAGTCAGTTCCTGGAGGAGAAGAGGAAAGCCTTCGTCCCAAGAGATTTTGATGGCTCAGGTACGGCTTGACTTTGCCTCCTAGCTCCATTTTCAGCTAGATGAGCTATACTGAGCTGACTGGCAACTTTGAGTGGACCTTTTTCATAATGTAGCCAGTGACTGCTTTGATTTGAATCAGTGGAGAGCACTTACTTTGAATTGTTTAGTTGGTCTGCCAGGTGAGGCTGCCAGGCTGAGGGCAATGAGGTCATGAGATAATTACTCAGTAGCGCTCCATAGAATGGGTTATGGTGCCCCCTTCTGGCCTTCGGATGCAGAAGACAGACAGGGAAGACGCTTGCACCTGTATTGATATGTGAATATGTGAATATGTGTATGCAACAGGGATCCTGTGTGGTACGATAACTGGAAAGAAGAAGAAAAAGATGATGTACTTAACAGCCAGGAATGCAGGTGAGCATTCATACTCGTCTCTCATTGGCTGATTCTGTCATGGCTCATTCTTCTAATTGGTTTTGTGCTGGGGCTTCCTGACTGTGTAGTTCCCCCATTTACTAATCAGCATTTTACATCCCCATTCCCTTCTTTTATTGACTGACAACACTACATTCTCCTCTGTGATTGGCTTACTCTTGTGTGTCCCTCTCTGATTGGCTGAGAGCAGAGTTTGACAGGCACGAGCTGCAAATCTATGAGGAGGTGGCCAAGATGCCCCCATTCCAGAGGAAGACTCTAGTTCTGATTGGAGCCCAGGGGGTGGGCCGACGCAGCCTCAAGAACCGACTGGTGGTCCTTAACCCAACATGCTTCGGAACCACCATACCCTGTGAGTCTAGAACCCATACCTTTCTATTTTAGAACCCTCATCCAGAACCTAATGGACCACTGTCTGAACAGACAGAACCCCTTTCGTTTCATTTGGCTGCTTTAAGTCAGTTTGTCTCTTGATCTTCCCCTTTGCTCCACTGTTCTTCTTATATTCCTGTTCATTCTTTCTCCATCTCTCTCCCACATCCCTTTCTCTTCTCTCTAACCCCTTTTCTCTTCTTGTCTCTCCTCCCGCTCCTCCCTCAGTCACCTCCCGGCGTCCCCGTGACGATGAGCTGGACGGTAAGTCGTACCGGTTTGTGACGCGGACGGAGATGGAGGCAGACGTAAAGGCGGGCGGCTACCTAGAGCACGGCGAGTACGACGGGAACCTCTACGGAACCAAGATGGACTCCATCCACGAGGTGGTGGACACGGGGCGCACCTGCATCCTGGACGTCAACCCACAGGTCACAATCAAATCATATAAAACTATTTCAAGTACATTTAAAAAGCACAACAAAAAAATAACAGGGTAGAATCCCAGTATGAGATACTCTACATGGTCTGTCTGTCTGTGTTTGTCATCTGTAGCTGGTTCACTGACCCTCTCTCTGTCTGGACAGTAGGCTCTGAAGGTACTAAAGACAGCAGAGTTCATGCCGTACGTGGTGTTCATCGCAGCACCAGAGTATGAGACGCTCAAGGCCATGCACAAAGCTACGGTGGACGCTGGAATCACCACCAAACAACTCACGGTCAGGACCTTTTCCTGGACATAGACACTGAGCCGCTTAATCCCAGTGTATTTTCACGTTGCTTTCTGGTATCCTTCCATTGTTATGTGATTTTAGGGTGTTCTGTAGTTTTTTATGGAACATTCTATCGCTAGAACACACAACACTCACATAGTGTACTGTGCTTGTTAGCCACTGCTTCTCAGGAAAATGCACAAACCCAGAGACACACACACTCACCCTCTGTCTCTGTCCCTGTCAGGATGTGGATTTGAGGAAGACTGTTGATGAGAGTGCTCGTATCCAGAGGACCTACAACCACTACTTTGACCTCGCCATCACCAATGACAACCTGGACCGAGCCTTCCAAACGCTACAGGCTGCCGTCGACAAACTCTGCTCCGAACCACAGTGGGTCCCCGTCAACTGGGTCTACTGAACCCCAACCGGACACTGACCGGTCAACTTGACCGTGTATGTGTTCGACCACAGAGACAGGGGAAAGGAAAGGAGGAAGGGTGTTCGTCAGGGACTTTGACGGGGAAAACCCAAACCAACCGCCTCGTCCCTCTCTCCCTTCCTCCTGCACACAATGCACATTTTTTCTACTCGAAACTCAAAGGCAAATAGTTCTTATTTATTTTAATATTTGTAACTTTTTACGAAATATCTTTCTATTCATACCAACGTGGAATTCAGAAACATGAAAAAAATAAAAAGGCCAAACATCACGGCCATATTTATTTGTTGTTATGTTTGTTTGTTTTTTTGTAGTTGTTCCTCTGAGAACTAATGATGTTTGTTTTTTTGTAGTTGTTCCTCTGAGAACTAATGATGTTTGTTTTTTTGTAGTTGTTCCTCTGAGAACTAATGATGTTTGTTTTTTTGTAGTTGTTCCTCTGAGAACTAATGATGTTTGTTTTTTTGTAGTTGTTCCTCTGAGAACTAATGATGTTTGTTTTTTTTTTCTCCGAGGACTGCTTTGAAAGAGTTTTTATTGTTATATCAACACAGTTCAAGAACGAAGTTCAAGAACGACACTATGGAATATTCCAGAACTATGAGCAGTGTTGCCAAGGAAACCTGTTTACAGCGCTCGTTATTGCCCTGACAACTACCGTGTCTCAGTCCAAATCCTGTGAAGCCCACCCTTGTGATTGTCGTAGGACCTCCCACCCCACTCCAAAGAAAATCCCCTACAGTGCCCTGTAGTATGTACTGTAGTTGGCTACCCCGTGATTGGTTTGTGTTTATCTCTTTAAAATTATGACTTAAGAAAAATTGACTTATTGTCTGAATATCTAACCCTCACACATCCCACAAAGAGAATGAAGGGAAAAAGCTTTACACTTTACATTGTAGTATTGAATATCAGGATCAAAACACTGTCTGTGTTTCATTCATGTCTGAGTTGTCTGTACTTTTATTTTAGTACCGTAGGATTCACTGTCTTTCGTTGCTACGGTGATCTTTTTAGCTAACTGACATTTTTGTCTCGCATGATCCTTTGCTTTGAATTGTTGTTTTTGACTATTGAACAAATACTACATCCTGTTTTGAAGCGTTCTGTCTGTGTTGTGTCGACAGCATGACCATCAGAATACCACTCACCATCTACCCTAATCTGTATGTAAGGTGCTTATTGTTGTATTTTAATCTGTTGCTATCCCACGGTCCTCTCCTCCAGTATCACATCTCCAAAACCCTCCTGCACTGTAACCTAAATACTACATTCTGTTTCCTGTGGTCACTCTGAAAGATTTCCCAACTTGTGATCAATAACAGACATCTCTAATAGCAATACATTGTTACAATAAATTAACTGAAATTCATCTGGAAAGTTGTCCTTTTTTGTTTTGAGTAATGGTTGTTTTAGTTTATATTTTAATGCAGTAATATTTAAAGCCATTCAGAGACATTGGATGGTTCATAAATATACAGTATATTTTATTAAACACAGAATGCATAGTTTTGTGGCAGCATTGCAACTATGTAGAATTGTGAAATTGCAGAATGCACCATATTGATATTCTCCTGAAAAGCATGATAATCTAACAAATAGCAATATGCTATGACTTGATGTTTTACAGAGGTAATACATCTACATACATACACATTCTGACTAAGCCATACCACTAGATCTAACAGTATCAGCAACTGGGATGAGTCCATAATCTCAAAACGAGTTATAGAATATCTTGTCTGTAGATAGTGAGTGTTATGTTCATAAACTGAATAAACATTTGGTTTATATACATTGCCAGTCAAAGGTTTGTCTTTATTTGTACTACTTTCTACATTGTCGACTAATACTGAAGACGTCAAACTATGAAATAACTCATATGGAATCATGTAGTAACCAAAAAAGTGTTAAACAAATCAAAAAATACATCTTATATTTGTGATTCTTCAAAGTAGCCACCCTTTGCCTTGATGACAGCTTTGCACACTCTTGGCATTCTCTCAACCAGCTTCATGAGGTAGTCACCTGGAATGAATTTCAATTAACACGTGTGCCTTGTTAAAAGTTCATTTGTGGAATTACTTTCCTTATTGCATCTGAGCCAATCAGTTGTGTTGTGACAAGGTAGGGTTGGCATACAGAAGATACCCCTATTTGGTAAAAGACCAAGTACATATTATGGCAAGAACATCTCAAATAAGCAAAGATAAATAACAGTCCATCATTACTTTAAGACATGAAGGAAGGTCAGTCAATCTGGAAAATGTCAAGAACTTTGAAAGTTTCTTCAAGTGCAGTGGCAAAAATCATCAAGTGCTATGATGAAACTGTCTCTCACGAGGACCACCACAGGAAAGGAAGAGTCACCTCTACTGCAGAGGATACGTTCATTAGAGTTAACTGCACCTCAAATTGCAGCCCAAATAAATGCTTCACAGAGTTCAAGTAACAGACAAATCTCACCATCAACTGTTCAGAGGAGACTACATGAATCAGGCCTTCATAGTCAAATTGCTGCAAAGAAACCACTACTAAAGACCACAAAAAAAGAAGAAGAGACTTGCTTGTGCCAAGAAATATGAGCAATGGACATTAGACTGGTGGAAATCTGTCCTTTGATATTTGATATTTTTGGTTCCAACCGCCATTTCATTTTGAGATGCAGAGTAGGTGAATGGATTATCTCCGCATGTGTGGTTCCCACCGTGAAGCATGGAAGAGGAGGTGTGATGTTGCTTTGCTGGTGACACTGTCAGTGATTATTTAGAATTCAAAGCACACAACCAGCATGGCTACCAAAGTATTCTGCAGCGATACACCATTCCATCTGGTTAGCGCTTAGTGGGACTATCATTTGTTTTCCAACAGGACAATGACCCAACACTCCTCCAGGCTGTTTAAGGGCTATTTGAACAAGAAGGAGAATGATGGAGTGCTGCATCAGATTACCTGGCCTCCACAATCACTCAACCTCTACCCAATTGAGATGGTTTGGAATGAATTGGACCGCAGAGTGAAAGAAAAGCAGCCAACAAGTGCTCAGAGTATGTGGGAACTCCTTCAAGACTGTTGGAAAAGCATTCCAGGTGAAGCTGGTTGAGATAAATGCCAAGAGTGTGCAAAGCTGTCATCAAGGCACTCTGAAGAACTACTCTGAAGAATTAATTTAACACTTTTTTGGTTACTACATGATTCTATACGTGTTATATAATTGTTTTGATGTCTTCACTATTATACAATGTAGAAATATACAAATAAAGAAAAACCCTTGAATGAGTAGGTGTGTCAACATTTGACTGGTACTGTAGGTTACATATAGCTTAAAATGGCATTTAAGCAACATTATATATTAAAATAAGCATATACTATACTGTATTTCTCTTTTGAAATAACAAAATCTTCTGTATACACGTTTTATCTGTATGAGCATGCAGAAAGAATGTAAAGCTTACGTGAAATACTAGGGTGTCAGAGCAACATTTTAGTGTATTGAGATTGAGGCGTTTCTCTCCAAACACTGTAAGGTGAAGTCTGCTTGTCCAGCTTTTGAAAAGTGTTTCTTCAAACACAAGTCTTACTTCATATTCTGGAGTGGATTGTTTTACAGCTTTTCAATTCAAACAGTTAGTTTGTAAAAAAAAAAATGTTAGTGCCACCAAAAATACAATTCATTGAGTGCATATTTGGAAAAGTGAAACACTGGAGCTTCACACAAAATGTAATATTTGAAACATACTGATCCATGCACACACATCCTACCCCTTCCCAGTGTACAGAGATGTAAGTCCTTGCACAGCGATGCACATGACCAATGGAAACAATCCTGGCTTTTTTCCAGTCTCTGCCCACAGCCTGTCAGTCTCTCTCCGCAGCATCACATTGGAGGAGAGGAGGAGCTGCTCTGCCCAATGGAATGCCCCCTCTTCCTGCAAGGGGAGGGGCAGTGACTCAAAGGGGAGGGACTGACCATTTACCTTTAGCTGTGGGACAGACAACAAGTAAGGTACAGAGCAAAGTCTATAGTATAATTCACGCTGACTATTGTCTGGGTATAACATAGTTATTAACTAATATTGGATCAGTCTACAGTATAATTCATCCTGACTACTGTCTGTATAACACAGTTATTAACTAATATTGGATCAGAGTATTCATATCCAAGTATTTTATTTGTGATGGAGTGGTTTAGTTGATATGAATCAGGAGTCGTGAATCGTAAAATCATATAAAGTGACTCGGGAATTTTATAGTGAATTGAATCAGATCCGAGTGTTGAGGGTTTCAGTAGTGAATGGTGAGTCATGTATAGTGACGGGTGAATCATATAGTGAATTGAATCAGACTGACCAGAGTATTGAGGGCTTCCAGGACATCAGGGCTAGATTCTCCCAGCAGAGTCAGAGCAGCATCAGGCAACGCTACAGAAACACCAAACACAGGGGTTAGAGAATGCAACATACACACACACACATACACACATATATATATATATATATATATACAGTGGGGAGAACAAGTATTTGATACACTACCGATTTTGCAGGTTTTCCTACTAACAAAACATGTAGAGGTCTGTAATTTTTATCATAGGTACACTTCCACTGTGAGAGATGGAATCTAAAACAAAAATCCAGAAATTCACATTGTATGATTTTTAAGTAATTAATTTGCATTTTATTGCATGACATAAGTATTTGATCACCTACCAACCAGTAAGAATTCCGGCTCTCACAGACCTGTTAGTTTTTCTTTAAGAAGCCCTCCTGTTCTCCACTCATTACCTGTATTAACTGCACCTGTTTGAACTCGTTACCTATATAAAAGACACCTGTCCACACACTCAATCAAACAGACTCCAACCTCTCCACAATTGGCAAGTCCAGAGAGCTGTGTAAGGACATCAGGGATACAATTGTAGACCTGCACAAGGCTGGGATGGGCTACAGGACAATAGGCAAGCAGCTTGGTGAGAAGGCAACAACTGCTGGCGCAATTATTAGAAAATGGAAGAAGTTCAAGATGACGGTCAATCACCCTCGGTCTGAGGCTCCATGCAAGATCTCACCTCGTGGTAAACTCCACTCGCCGTGTTTGGAGGAAGAAGAAGGATGAGTACAACTCCAAGAACAACATCCCAACCGTGAAGCATGGAGGTGGAAACATCATTCTTTGGGGATGCTTTTCTGCAAAGGGGACAGGACGACTGCACCATATTGAGGGGAGGATGGATGGGGCCATGTATCGCGAGATCTTGGCCAACAACCTCCTTCCCTCAGTAAGAGGATTGAAGATGGGTCGTGGCTGGGTCTTCCAGCATGACAACGTCCCGAAACACACAGCCAGGGCAACTAAGGAGTGGCTCCGTAAGAAACATCTCAAGGTCCTGGAGTGGCCTAGCCAGTCTCCAGACCTGAACCCAATAGAAAATCTTTGGAGGGAGCTGAAAGACCGTATTGCCCAGCGACAGCCCCGAAACCTGAAGGATCTGGAGAAGGTCTGTATGGAGGAGTGGGCCAAAATCCCTGCTGCAGTGTGTGCAAACCTGGTCAAGAACTACAGGAAACGTATGATCTCTGTAATTGCAAACAAAGGTTTCTATACCAAATATTAAGTTCTGCTTTTCTGATGTATCAAATAATTGTCATGCAATAAAATGCAAATGAATTACTTAAAAATCATACAATGTGTTTTCTGGATTTTTGTTTTAGATTCCGTCTCTCACAGTTGAAGTGTACCTATGATAAAAACTACAGACATGCTTTGTAAGTTGGAAAACCTGCAAAATTCTCAGTGTATCAAATACTTGTGTATCACACACTCTCACCCTCCAAGGCGCTAACCAGCAGGTGAGTGGCAGTCAGATGGAGGGGGATGGAGGTTCCTTCAGCCTGTATCTCATTTGGTGGGAATTTCCGGACCAGGTCCGATAAGGCGGAGACAGATTTGATCTGAGAAACAGACAACTCCTTTACCTCTGTAGGGTCAAGGTCCTCACCTCTACACAACCCCTCCAACTGAGAGAAAGAGAGAGAGATGTAATGTTTACTGTAGATTTGTAATTGTTTACTATCTATTTCACTTTCTTTGGCAATGTAAACATGTTTCCCATGCCAATAAAGCCCTTTGAATTTAACTGAAATGAGAGAGATGGAGAGAGAGATAAAGAGTGATAGAGAGAGATAAAGAGTGATAGAGAGAGAGAGAGCAAGGGAGGGAGGGAGAGAAAGAGAGAGAGAGAAAGCAATGAATACAAATATAACCAAATCATACTGTCACAGATATGACTGTGCCTGATCTAAAAGGTCCACAAAACAATGCTA